>NW_007726603.1:606126-609395 GCF_000696425.1 Galeopterus variegatus
AAAAAAAAAAAAAAAAAAAAATCTTTATATAAAAAGCCATTGGGATTAAGACAATAAAAAGTAATAATAAAAGCTTGCATTTTCGGACTGCTTTCTCTGTGCCAAGCACTGTGCTAAGTGCCTTGCATGCATCATCTCACTTAGTCTTCACAATGTTTACCTTATGAAATGAGTAACTTTTCTCATGCCCATATATAATTCTGAGAAGTTCAGCATCCTCATTCAAGGCCACACAGCTAGTGTGTAGGGGAACTGGATTCAAACCCAGATCTGTCTGGTTGACCTCAGGGAGTTTCTAGGTGATGACTCAGGACAGTCTTTAAAGCAGGTGACATTTGAGATGAACCCTAAAGGACGGGTAGATGGCCAGAGGCAGAGATCATTCCAAGCAAGAGGGCAAAGCCTGAGCAAAGGCATGCACATAGGAGGGGGTGAAGCCTAGTGCAGGAACAGCAAATGGTGTAGTATGGCTGGGGCTTACAGTTGTTGAAGATAAACAGGGTAAGAGAAGACCAGAGAGGGTGGTTGGGACCACATTTTGGAGGTCCCTGAATTGCAAGCTGAAGAATTCATACTCTATAGTTGTATTAGTTTTGCTAAGGCTACCATAACAAAGTACTACAAGCTGGGTAACTTAAAGAACAGAAATTTATTGTCTCATAGTTCTCGAAGCTAGAAGTCAGAAATCAGGATGTTGGCAGGATTGGTTCCTTTTGAGGGCTGTGAGAGGAGGATCTGTTCCAGGCCTCTCTCCTTGGCTTACAGATAGTCATCTTCTCCCTGTGTCTTTATACTGTCTTCCCTCTGTCCATGTCTGTGTCTAAATTTCCTTTTCTTTTTTTTTTTTTTTTACTGACCGGCAACGGGATCGCAACCCATGGTGTTGCGCCCGCACCATGCTCAGCCAGTGAGTGGGAATCGGTCTCCACATGGAATCCGAACCCTTGGTGGGAGTGCCACCATGCTCCCAAGTGGCGCACTCTCCAGTGCGCCACCGGGCCGGCCCAAAAATGTACCTAAGTTTGAAACCATACATTTTCTTTATTCATATTTAATTAAATTTCTTTTTTTTTAAGTGTAGGTCCACATACTTTGTCATCTAAAACACACTCTACCAATACCTTAATCACTGAATTCTTCCCTGTAAAAATGCTCTAATAACACATCGTATTATTCAGTTGTGATTGTAATACACTGTCTCAGTACTTTCTGCTCTTATTCTTCGTTGTGGCTATTCCCTTAAAAACAAACAGAAATACTGGATTAGGGCCCACCCTAATCACCTCATTTTAACCTGATTACCTCTATAAAGACTTTATCTCCAAATAAGGTCATATTCTGAGGTAGTGGGGTTAAGACTTCAACATAAAGAATTTTAAGAGGGACATATAACACTAATCAGGCATATGGTTCAGCAGTTTTATGGAGTCTGCTTTCTTTTGAAGAAACTGTTATTTAATGTCAGACTTTCAAATTAGATACATAAAATCAAGTGATGCAAATCATATGAAATAAAGAGGATAATAAATCTCATAGGCACTGGTGTGGTGAGAAGAAAAAGAGATCCTTTCTATTTAAAATAAGAACCAACTGCAGACATTCTTGCATCAAAAAAGAAGCATTATTCATGTTCAGTGAGATGCCTCTTTGTTTAGAAAAATGTCTTGATGTCATATTTGATTTTGAATGGTGAACTCCACATCCCTCCCCCCAACCCTGAGGTTGTCTGAAAGGTGAGAATGAAACAAAGAAATAATTAAGTTTCTCATACTAAGGAATGTCTATGAAAAATTGGGGTTGGGTGGAGGTGGTGTAAGAAGGAAGGGTGGTGAGAATAGGGAGAAAGGGGGAAAGAGAAGAGAGGAGAAGGGAAAGGAGAAATAAAGCATGATGACTAGGAAACATGAATAAAGTTAAACAATGAGGCATTTGGTGTAGTGGGAGTGGACAGGGATGTATAATATTCCATTTTAAGTTGTTTACTGTATTGTGAGTAATGTGATCTCCTCCTTTCAAAAACCTTTGTGTATTGTAACCAAAACAGCATGGTACTGGTATAAAAATAGACATTCAGATCAGTGGAGTACAATTGAGAACCCAGAATCATTCCTCAGGCTTATACAACCATCTGATATTGGACAAAGGCAACAAAAATCTACATTGGTGAAATGACTGCCTCCTCAACAAGTGGTGCTGGGAAAACTGGATATCCATATGCAGAAGAATGAAACTAGATATGCATCTCTCACCATACACTAAAATCAACTCAAAATGGATTAGACTTAAGTATAAGACCTGAAACTGTAAAATTACTATGGGAAAATATGGGTGAAACACTCCAGCAACTAGGTCTAGGCACAGACTTTATGAACAGGAGCCCAAAAGCACAAGCAGTAAAAGAAAAAATAAACAAATGGGACTATATCAAACTAAAAAGCTTCTGCACAGCAAAGGAAACAATCAGCAGAGTGAAATGACAACCTACAGAGTGGGAGAAAATTTTTGCTAACTATGCCTCTGACAAGGGATTAATATTCATAATATACAAGGAACTCAAACAATTATGTAGTAAAAAAAAAAAGTAACCCAATTAAAAAATGGGCAAAGGAGCTAAATAGACATTTTTCAAAGGAAGACATATAAATGGCCAACAGGTACATGAAAAAATGCTCAACATCACTAATCATCAGGGAAAGGCAAATTAAAATCACATCCAGATACCACCTCACCCTTGTTAGACTGGCTATAATCAAAAAGACAGTGAATAGCAAGTGCTGGCAAGGATGTGGAGAGAAGGGAACACTCCTACACTGTTGGTGGGATTGTAAATTAGTACAACCACTATGGAAAACAGCATGGAGGTTTCTCACACAACTACAGATAGATCTTTCATATGATCCAGGATTCCCACTTCTGGGTATATACCCAGAGGAATGGAAATCTTCATGTCAATGAGTTCATCATATTGATGAGTTCATCAACTCACCTGTACTTCCATGTTCATCATAGCTCTGTTCACAGTCGCCAAGACATCTAACCAACCTAAATGTCCATCGATGGATGATTGGATAAGGAAAGTGTGCTATATATACACGATGGAATACTACTCTGCCATAAAAAGGAATGAAATACTCCCATTTGCAACAACATGGATGAGCTTGGAGAAACTTATGTTGAGTGAAATGAGCAAAGCACAGAGGGATAAATACCACATGTGCTCACTCATATGTGGGAGCTAAGAGAGAAAGAAGGAAGGGAGCTAAGAGAGA
>NW_007726603.1:609405-626637 GCF_000696425.1 Galeopterus variegatus
AAAAAAAAAAAAAAAAAAATCTTTATATAAAAAGCCATTGGGATTAAGACAATAAAAAGTAATAATAAAAGCTTGCATTTTCGGACTGCTTTCTCTGTGCCAAGCACTGTGCTAAGTGCCTTGCATGCATCATCTCACTTAGTCTTCACAATGTTTACCTTATGAAATGAGTAACTTTTCTCATGCCCATATATAATTCTGAGAAGTTCAGCATCCTCATTCAAGGCCACACAGCTAGTGTGTAGGGGAACTGGATTCAAACCCAGATCTGTCTGGTTGACCTCAGGGAGTTTCTAGGTGATGACTCAGGACAGTCTTTAAAGCAGGTGACATTTGAGATGAACCCTAAAGGACGGGTAGATGGCCAGAGGCAGAGATCATTCCAAGCAAGAGGGCAAAGCCTGAGCAAAGGCATGCACATAGGAGGGGGTGAAGCCTAGTGCAGGAACAGCAAATGGTGTAGTATGGCTGGGGCTTACAGTTGTTGAAGATAAACAGGGTAAGAGAAGACCAGAGAGGGTGGTTGGGACCACATTTTGGAGGTCCCTGAATTGCAAGCTGAAGAATTCATACTCTATAGTTGTATTAGTTTTGCTAAGGCTACCATAACAAAGTACTACAAGCTGGGTAACTTAAAGAACAGAAATTTATTGTCTCATAGTTCTCGAAGCTAGAAGTCAGAAATCAGGATGTTGGCAGGATTGGTTCCTTTTGAGGGCTGTGAGAGGAGGATCTGTTCCAGGCCTCTCTCCTTGGCTTACAGATAGTCATCTTCTCCCTGTGTCTTTATACTGTCTTCCCTCTGTCCATGTCTGTGTCTAAATTTCCTTTTCTTTTTTTTTTTTTTTTACTGACCGGCAACGGGATCGCAACCCATGGTGTTGCGCCCGCACCATGCTCAGCCAGTGAGTGGGAATCGGTCTCCACATGGAATCCGAACCCTTGGTGGGAGTGCCACCATGCTCCCAAGTGGCGCACTCTCCAGTGCGCCACCGGGCCGGCCCTAAATTTCCTTTTCTTATAAGGATACCAGTCATACTGGATTAGGGCCCACCCTAATCACCTCATTTTAACCTGATTACCTCTATAAAGACTTTATCTCCAAATAAGGTCATATTCTGAGGTAGTGGGGTTAAGACTTCAACATAAAGAATTTTAAGAGGGACATATAACACTAATCAGGCATATGGTTCAGCAGTTTTATGGAGTCTGCTTTCTTTTGAAGAAACTGTTATTTAATGTCAGACTTTCAAATTAGATACATAAAATCAAGTGATGCAAATCATATGAAATAAAGAGGATAATAAATCTCATAGGCACTGGTGTGGTGAGAAGAAAAAGAGATCCTTTCTATTTAAAATAAGAACCAACTGCAGACATTCTTGCATCAAAAAAGAAGCATTATTCATGTTCAGTGAGATGCCTCTTTGTTTAGAAAAATGTCTTGATGTCATATTTGATTTTGAATGGTGAACTCCACATCCCTCCCCCCAACCCTGAGGTTGTCTGAAAGGTGAGAATGAAACAAAGAAATAATTAAGTTTCTCATACTAAGGAATGTCTATGAAAAATTGGGGTTGGGTGGAGGTGGTGTAAGAAGGAAGGGTGGTGAGAATAGGGAGAAAGGGGGAAAGAGAAGAGAGGAGAAGGGAAAGGAGAAATAAAGCATGATGACTAGGAAACATGAATAAAGTTAAACAATGAGGCATTTGGTGTAGTGGGAGTGGACAGGGATGTATAATATTCCATTTTAAGTTGTTTACTGTATTGTGAGTAATGTGATCTCCTCCTTTCAAAAACCTTTGTGTATTGTAACCAAAACAGCATGGTACTGGTATAAAAATAGACATTCAGATCAGTGGAGTACAATTGAGAACCCAGAATCATTCCTCAGGCTTATACAACCATCTGATATTGGACAAAGGCAACAAAAATCTACATTGGTGAAATGACTGCCTCCTCAACAAGTGGTGCTGGGAAAACTGGATATCCATATGCAGAAGAATGAAACTAGATATGCATCTCTCACCATACACTAAAATCAACTCAAAATGGATTAGACTTAAGTATAAGACCTGAAACTGTAAAATTACTATGGGAAAATATGGGTGAAACACTCCAGCAACTAGGTCTAGGCACAGACTTTATGAACAGGAGCCCAAAAGCACAAGCAGTAAAAGAAAAAATAAACAAATGGGACTATATCAAACTAAAAAGCTTCTGCACAGCAAAGGAAACAATCAGCAGAGTGAAATGACAACCTACAGAGTGGGAGAAAATTTTTGCTAACTATGCCTCTGACAAGGGATTAATATTCATAATATACAAGGAACTCAAACAATTATGTAGTAAAAAAAAAAAGTAACCCAATTAAAAAATGGGCAAAGGAGCTAAATAGACATTTTTCAAAGGAAGACATATAAATGGCCAACAGGTACATGAAAAAATGCTCAACATCACTAATCATCAGGGAAAGGCAAATTAAAATCACATCCAGATACCACCTCACCCTTGTTAGACTGGCTATAATCAAAAAGACAGTGAATAGCAAGTGCTGGCAAGGATGTGGAGAGAAGGGAACACTCCTACACTGTTGGTGGGATTGTAAATTAGTACAACCACTATGGAAAACAGCATGGAGGTTTCTCACACAACTACAGATAGATCTTTCATATGATCCAGGATTCCCACTTCTGGGTATATACCCAGAGGAATGGAAATCTTCATGTCAATGAGTTCATCATATTGATGAGTTCATCAACTCACCTGTACTTCCATGTTCATCATAGCTCTGTTCACAGTCGCCAAGACATCTAACCAACCTAAATGTCCATCGATGGATGATTGGATAAGGAAAGTGTGCTATATATACACGATGGAATACTACTCTGCCATAAAAAGGAATGAAATACTCCCATTTGCAACAACATGGATGAGCTTGGAGAAACTTATGTTGAGTGAAATGAGCAAAGCACAGAGGGATAAATACCACATGTGCTCACTCATATGTGGGAGCTAAGAGAGAAAGAAGGAAGGAAAGAAAGACCACAGCAGTGTGTTGGACTTGCAGAGGGAGAGAATATTCCTTGGGCTACAAAGTGGAGTGGGGGAAAGGGGGTAGGAGGAGGGGGAAGGCAGTTGGGGATAATTGGGTGGGGGACATGGGGTACAAAAGCAATTTCTGGTAATGGGTATATAGCCATATGAATCTGGCCATCACATCATGGGCATGAGGGGTGACAATCTGCCTTGTATCTCATGAATATTCATAATAAAAAATGACTTAAAAAATATATAAATAAAGAAAATTTTGTATATTTACACAATGGAATAATATTAAGCCATAAAAAGAGAATGAAATCCTGTCATTTGAGGCAACATAGATGGAGCTGGAGGTCATTTTGTTAATTGAAGTGAGCCAGGCACAGAAAGGCAATTACTGCATGGTCTCATTCATTTTTGGAATCTAAAAAAAGTTGATCTCATAGAAGTAAAGAGTAGACTTGTGGTTGCCTGAGGCTGGGAGGGGTAAGAGAATGAGGAGTATGAGGAGAGTTTGGTCCATGGGTACAAAGTTACAGTTTGAAGGGAGATTTAGTTCTAGTGCTTCAATACACAGTGGGGTGACTATGGTAAACAATATATTGTATATTTCAAAATAGTAAGAAGATGGGATTTTGAATATTTTGCCAATTACATGTATTGAAACGTCACATTGTACCCCGTAAATTATGTGTCAATTAAAAAAAAAGCCTTTGTCAATGAAATATCTTTTTTAATTTTTATTTTGCAGCTGACTGGTAGGGGAATACGAATCCCCGACCTTTGTGTAACCAACACTGAGCTCTAACCAACTGAGTTAACCGACCAGCCCTGAAATGTCTTTTTGATAGTGGTGTTTAGGGGGATTAGTAGGTAAGGAGCTGCATTCTATGTTTAGGTCTTTATGAGATGGAGAAAAGAATGACCAAGATTTTACTGAGATCAGGAACTTAGAAATAAGAAATTGAAGTCTCAGAGTTCTGGAATTAGACCTGGGGTGGGGCGGGGGCGGGGTGAGGGGGTAGGCGGACTACTTACTAGCAGTGTGGCCTTAAAGAAGTCAGCTAGCCTCTTGAACCTCAATTCCTCATCTTGAAAGTGGGGATAAAAATGTAACCTATCTCACAAAGTTGCTGTGAGGATTAAATGACATAATGGTTGTAAAATGTTTGGAACAATGCCAGACGCATAATTAAGTGCACAATAAATATTAGCTGTGGGAAAGAGCAAGGGACTTCCCACAGTACTTGGAGTGGGGGCTCAAAATACTTTTTCCCCTAACTATTGAATGGAAGGATGAGCCCAGGAGGGAGGTCTTGAGAACACCCAGGCTGGAAACATCTGGGTTGGGCTGGGAGGTAAGGCTAGATCTGTGGGAGTGTACTACGCATAGGAAGACTGAAGTTAACAAAGTTCCTGGAAGAAAATCAAGGAAAAAATATCCCCTTTTAATTAACTCAATCAATGCCGAGTCCTCCCCATGTCACTGTTGCTCTTTTCTTTCTGTCTCTCTCAGTTTGGCTCTGTTTCTAGCAATTGTGCTGCTGGATGAGTGCCTCCCTCCACACCCATTTATCTTTTATTATGACATATTGCAAGAATGCAGAAAGCAAAAAGAAAAACATCATGAACACCTAGGTGTCCACCATCCACTTCTAATCATATCTTAAGATTTTTACCTTGCTTTCTTCACTTCTTTTTATTGACTTATTTTTTAGAAATAAAACATTACAGATAAAGTTGAAACCCCCTGGATACTTCTCCCTAATCCCATTCTTCTTCCTCTCTTCCAGTCTGTGCATGGCTCTCCCTGAAAAACAATTTTATAGACTACAATATGAGTTAACTTTCTGCAGTGGTGCAACAGCAGTCCAGGGTCCTAAAATAGGCATTTATCATTCTCATGTATGTTTTAGAACTTTTAACACCTATGATTGTCTCCATGTATCCACGAACAATATTGTCCTACATGGTTTTAAACTTTACTAATGGTACCAACCTGAATTTAACCTTCTGTAACTTGCTTTTTTTTTTTTTTTTTTTTTTTTTTTGTGATCACCACTGTTATTGAATTCACCCATGTAAATACATGGAGCTTTATTCATTTATTTCACTACTGTAAAATGAAATTCTAGTGTATGAATATGCCACAATTCATTTCCTCTTCTGTTGTCATACATTTATAAGTTATTTCTATTTTTTTTTTTTTTTGCTATTGCTACAATGAACATTCTTCTACATTGCACATTGTGCAAGAGTTTCTCTAGGGAGTATACTGAAGTGAAATTGTGCATCTTCAGCTCTACCAGATATTGACAGATTGTTCTCCAAAGTAATTGTACTAATTATGATTTTTTTCCTGGCCAATGAGTCATTTACAAATGTTCTTAATTGCACTAGTATACTAAATCCACCAGTGGTGTATGAGTTCGTTTTGTTTCACTTCCTCATCAACAATTGGTATTGTCAGATTTTAATCTAGTTATTCTGTTTTTTAAATCTTGTTATTTTAATAATTATTGGTGAGGTTGAGTACATTTTTATAAATTATAGTACATTTGGGTTTCTTCTTCTACGAATTACCTATTCATGTCCTTTAAGGAATAAATGAAGTAATTGTAAAGCAATTAGAACAGTGCCTGATAACAAAGTACACAATACATGTTAGCTATTATTATTTTGCCCACTTTCCTATTGAATTACTATTGATTTATAGGAGTTCTTATATATTTTTATATTCATTTTTTATGTGTGGCAAATATTTAACCCCGCTCTGTAGTTTGTATTTTCATTTTTATAGTGTATACATATTTTAGATTTCAATGACTCAAATATACAATTCTTTTTCTATACCTTTTTTTTTTTTTACATGTTGTATCCTATTAAATCCATACCCTGAAGTCATAAAGACAGTCTCTTTTCTTATAAAAAGTTTTAGGTTTTATTTAGACATTTAGGTTGAATTTTGTACGTTTTCTTTTTTCCCCAGAGGATAACTGGCACCATTTATGGAGTAGTTCATCCTTTCCCCATTGATATATAACGCAACTTTTATTGTGCATCAAGTTTGTGTGGGTCTGTTTTGCAGTTCTCTGTTTGGTCACATTGGGCTATTTTGTCTGTCCCTGCACCATTACCACACTGCCGTAATTACTCTAGTTCTATAGTAAAATCTGTATAGTGAGTTCTTTCTGTTTGGTTTTCCTCATGTATGTCCTCACTCTTCTTGGCTCTTTGGTCTTTCATTTGAATTTTAAAATCAATTAATAAAATTCCACAAAAAAATCTTGATGGAATTTTTATTAGAATTGCATTGACTTTAAGGATTAATTTGGCAGTACTGACATCTTTATGACACTGGGCTTTCCCATTCAAGGACATGGTATAGTTCTCTCTTTTTTTTTTTTTTTTCCTTTTTGTCTTTTTTCGTGTCCGGCAACGGATCGCAACCCTCAGTGTCGCGCCCGTACCGGACTGGGACCGGCAACGGGATTGCAAACCTCGGTGCTGCGCCCGCACCTCGCTCAGCCAGTGAGAGGGAACCGGTCTGTATGTGGGATCCGAACCCTGGGCGGGAGCGCCACCGCGCTCCCAAGCGGCGCACTGTAGCAGTGCGCCACCGGGCCGGCCCTAGTTCTCTCTTTTTAAGTTCTTTTGGGTTTCAGTAAAATTTTATTATTTTCTCCCCAAAGGTCTTGTACGTATTTTGTTAGATTTATTCCTAGGTGCCTTATACTTTTGTTGTTGTTTTTAAAAGGTTACCTTCTTTTTAATTCATAAATTCTATTTGCTGCTGGCATGTAAGAATGCGACAGAGATGTTCACGTTAATCTTTTATCTGACAGTGTTGCCAGTATCTTTTATTACTCCCTTTTATGCAAAAGATCCAATCATATGATTTGAATATAATGACAGTGTTGGTTTTTCCTTCCTACCCTTGTGTTTTAATTTCAGATGTATCTTTCAGTTTTAGAACGTTTATTTAAATGTGTGTTTCAATTCTCTGGTGAAATTCTTCATATTTTCCTCTGTTTTATTGAACATCATAGATATTCTTGGGACCCCTTTCCTGGGCGGGTCCTGAACTCTAATCTTTGTATAGTGAATTTTACGCTACTTTTCACAGGCTTGACAGATATCATAAAACGTCCTGAGGACAAAATCAGCTGTGTGCTTGAGATGCCCAAAGTTTCTGCTAAGTCTCTTCCTAAAGTTTATTCGTGTATCTAGAGAATACGCTTCTGGTTTTGTTATACGTCTTTACTTTAAAAAATTATTTTATTAACTTCTGAAATCTTTGTTACTTTCTTGGTTTCTAACTTCTGGAGTTGGGCAGTATGTTCACTAATTTTTACATCTATCTTTCTCAGATAAGTATCTGATGAATAAATTTACTTATAACTACTGCTTTAGCTATATCCCACAGGTTTTGATAACATAATATTTTCACTTTCAGTTTTGTGCATTAACTGATTTCCATTATGATATTTTTTCTTGGCCAATGAGTCATTTACAAATGTTCTTAATTTCTAAGATATGTTTTTGTTATTTTTGTTATTCTTTTCTAACGGGGTCAGTAGGATATTGATTGTTTGGTGTGTTCTGAGACTTCCTTTAGTAGCTATTACAGGGTCAAATTTTTTTTTTTTCCTTTTTGTCTTTTTTCGTGTCCGGCAACGGGATCGCAACCTTCAGTGTCGCACCCGCACCTCGCTCAGCCAGTGAGCGGGAACCGGTCTGTATGTGGGATCCGAACCCTCTGCGGGAGCGCCGCTGCGCTCCCAAGCAGCGCACTGTAGCAGTGCGCCACCGGGCTGGCCCTACAGGGTCAATTTTTATAAATGTTCCATATGTGCTCGAAATAAATGTGTATTTTAAATTTTCATGTGCAAGACTACATAAATATTCATTAGAAAAAGTTTTTTTTGTTTGTTTAACTCTTCTCTATAACTACTAGATTCAAAAGTCCTAGCTTTGAAGGCTTCTTTATATTTTGGTAATAAACATGTCACTTCTGTTGGTCATGAAATATGTAATTCAATTAAGTTACTGTTTTTCTTTTAATGCACCAATTACATTTTATACATTTTAAATTTTAAATTATTAAGTATACATATTGAATAGTCTTTCAAGTATCCATACTTTTGTATAATTTGTTTTAATAATACATTTAGATAGGGAGAATAGGACATATTTATATTGCTATCCTAGCATTTTCTCCTGGACTGTCTGGTATTCCTATAACGAATTTTAAGTCTTCCTAGCTTTGCTAAAAGTCTCTTGCTCCCATCTCACATTACAAGAATATTAAACAGAGCTAGAACTTGAAGTGAAAATTTAGTAAAATAGAAACCTCCAGAATATCTCCTGGGTCTTATTAAAATAAGATAGCATGTGCTGTTGCTGTAGTACTCAAAGGCCATGCTGCTTTAAATTGCAGCTCTGTACATGAGGCTCAAGCTTCAGTAGACTCCTGATCTAACCATTACAGCATTGTATGGAACATATACAATCAAATCAGAGTGTCCTAGGAATCTGTATATTAATGACTCTTGGCTGAATATCCTTGTTTGGATTATTTGACAGGCCTTAAAAATGTGTTTGGTGTTTTTGGACCTAATTTAATTTGTAATGATCTAAGAAACAAAAGAATCATTACCATGGGGCTCCAGAATCAATCTTTTATTTTTATTTTTATTTTTTTTTGGTTATTATTACATTTTGCCTCTATCTTTGATGTGATGCTTTTAAAGTGGAACAGAGACTATTAACTGGATGCCAGCAAATGGAGACTATCACATTTAAAAGTGTAAAAATTTCCCAGCTACCACTGATTCACATTTAAGTCCTAAATAATTCTATATATTGCTTAGAAATTTAGCAGGTTTGGGGAGAGGGGTTGTTTCTCCTGGAGAGATGCTCAGTTTGTCTAATAACTGTATTGGCTTCTAGATAGGGGGTTAGTGAGTATTGCGACTTTCTTTATGGTGGTCAGATTCTGAACATTTAGCTGCCTGTAGCAATAATCTTCTTGGTCTTCCTTTTACACCACAGAAAGAGAATAATTATTTTCTGTTATTTGGATACAGACAAAGAAATTATGTTTTAAGTTATTTGAGGAGATGCTTAGGGGTAGGAACAAATATGCCCTTTTTAGGGAAAGACCTTGAGAAGATAATTTCAGGTTCCAGCTTGCCTAAACTGGTATCTAAAATGTTACAGTTGTTTATGTGGGCAAACCTCAAGGTTATAAAAGGGGTCTGTTCCCACATTTCATGAGTTTCATGTTTGGAATTTGGTTTCCCAAAGAAACAATGCTATATTTGATTAGTGTTTAAGGTGGCCCCATAAAACCCAGTCTAACCCAGAGTGTTACTAAAATATTATTGCATTTATGATTTTAAACTTTTTTTTCTTTTAAGCTTTATAAAGTATATTTAAATATACAAAATAACCTTAAAATATATCAAATCCCCAGGATCTTAACCAACCTGGCCCACACTTAGGGACTCAGCTGGAGTTTTGTACATTACTTGATCCCCTCAACTCACCACTAGAAATTGGCCAGCAATGATAGGAAATGGGGTTCTCTGAACCCTTAGGGGCATTGACATTCTGGATGCTTCTATTTCTACCTTCCCAGCTCTGAGGAGTTAAAATGCACCTCTTATCAAGAGGAAGGAAAAGAATGAGGTGAACACTAGAGGCACATGGATGAGCTCCAGACACCAGCTAGCCAGATGGAGCCCTCCCTGGCAGCAGCTGGGAGCACGGAAACTGGCTTCTTTCAATCAGTCTTGCTGGAGAGTGGAGTGAGATCTTCCATCGACCTCCTGTAGCAGCAAGCCTGCCCTAGTAAGATGGGCGGGAAGAGGGGAAGGCAAAGTTAAGTTCAGTAAAATATTAATTGACTGGCACACTGATAAGCAAAATCCAGACTGTGGAACTCTATTAGTCAAAAAGCTTGAGTTTTTGAACAGATACATTATAAGGGAAAGGGAGGAATGGAGGGAGAACCTATAGATTAAAAGAGCCTTAAAAGACATCTAATATTTTAAAATAGGTAAGACTAAAATATAGTGTCTAAGGATGCCCATTTAGGTGATAAAACTATTTTTTTAAAAAGCAAGGAATGAATTACTACAAAAGTCTGGACAATGGTATGTATGCGTAAAGGGTTGGGGGTTTGTGATCTGAGCAGCACACATGGAAGGGGCTTCTGGGGTGTCTGGCGAAGATCTATTTCTTGACCTGATAATGGTTACAAGAGTGTCGGTTTATATGAATTCATTAAGTCTGTGTGGTCTTTATCTGTTTTACTTTACAACAAAAAGCAGAAAAAAACAGAGGAAGGGCAAAACACCAGAGCCAAAGCAGCTGCTGGGGGACTAAATGTTTGCTGAAGCCGATAAAGGAAGGGAGAGGAAAAAGCATTCCCATTAGAGCATGGGCAGAGTGGACTGGAAAAAGAACAGATGGCTGGGAAGGCATAGCAGTGACAGAGAGAAGAGGAAGGGAGGGAGTCAAGGCTTGGAGAGAATGGGATCATTTGCCAACTAGCTTGCAGCAGAATTCTGGGCTAAGTCTACTGTTCCTCCTTTAAGGAGCATAGATTGAGGATGCTTGTGGAGGTATTGCCCTAAATGTGATCTGGGGATGAAAACAAGTGTTTCACATGCTGTTTTTGTTCCATTTTAAAACAAGAATAATGTCATCAGCATGTCTCAAGATATTATGAATTAACAAGACATGGTCTGATATTTAATCCAAATCACAATGGTGTGGGTCAAATTGACATAAGATTTCAGGTCAAGAAACACCCAATGAGATGGCAAGAAATTAAAAACAGGCAGCCTGGGAGTGGGCAGACACGAGGGTACAAGTAGGTGGTCAGCAACAAGGAGTGGGGGCCCATCAATTGGGTTGGAATTCAAAGTCAGAGCCCTAGTCTGGTAAGAGCAAAGCCAAGCCTGTGTTTCAGAGCAACTGAGCGGAGGGCAAACTAACCAGATAGGAACTTAGGCACGGAGACTGAGGTCAGGAAACCAGTAATTGGCTCTGGGGTAAAGGGACAATGTTTCAGCAGTCAATAGCCAGGCTGACCCCAGCCAGTCATCTAGGTTATGGAAAATAGCTTCCTTAATTTCTCCTTAATGAATAAACACGATTTGTTCCAGAGCTTGGGGCAGACAGGAGGGGAGGGGGGTAGTCAAGTTGCCCCAACTGTGGGAATTGTTTTGCTCTTTTATTCCTTAATCAAATACAAATAAAACTCTGTTTTCACAATTTTTTTTCTGGAGATTTGATTAGACTCAGGGTCACTGTTTAAGGGAAGAATCACTCACTTGGTGGCAGTGTTTATCCCTTATTGCATCACATCACAAGGCCTATAATGTTTGGCTGTCTCACTTTTTATAGTATTAAGATTGATCACTGGAGTTCAGGTGGTGTCAGCCTGATTGCTGCATTATAAAGTGTAACATCAACCTTTAACCTGATGATTTTTAGCATTCACTGATGATTATTGCCTATATCCATTATTTCATTAGGGGTTGGAGATTGGTTATTTTCCAATGTTGTCATTTCTTCTGCATTACTAGCTGAAATTCTTCTATAAAGAAGAAATTTCCCTCATCAACTACGTGGCTATCCTGAAATACAGTTCTCATAGAAAAGGGAAGACAACTGCTTGATTCTTGCTTTTTATTTAGCAATTTTCCGTATGATTTGGTGTCCTAGTAAGCTTTAATGGCGGTTAATGTGTTTGTATTAGCTCATTATGAATTCATGAATTTTTATGTATTTGATGTGTTTCAATAAGCCACAGTGATTTTTCATTTTGATACCCAAATTGCCCCATGATAGGCCAGCAGCAGCCCCTTCAAATTGGCTACTGAGGCCTTTTGACATGACTAGGGTAGTTGCTGTTAACTTCCTTGCTTTTTAGCACAAGAAGACATTTCAGGCTCATCTAGCACAATCCCTGCCTCTGACCTGGAGTCAGCCATTTCTCTAATGAGCTCTGGTTTTATTTAGTGGGGAATGGCATTCAGAGATTACAATTTGTGTGCCAGAAGTGCTCATTCCTATTAGGTGGTCAGTGCTTCTAAGTCTATTAAGTGTTCAGAGCAAGCAGTTACCTTTTTGTTAAAAAAACAAAGGTCATAGTGATTTATAGTTTTACTTAACTTTGACTTTATACTTATCTCCTTTCTTTTATTTTGAACATCTTGGTTCTTAATAGCATTAACACAGTTACCTATAATAGTTCCAAAATAAAAATACAATATGACCATTAACAATACTACTAAATGCAGTTTAGAATTTCTTTGTGGTTCTCTGTGTCCTGAGAATTTGTTCAATTAAGGATGTATAGTCAAACTTCTGTTTTAAAGCCACGTTGAAATAATTCTTTTCTGTATGTGGATTTGTCACTTATTTAGTATAAAGTTAGGTCCATTTTTTTCTGTTTGCTTTCTATTTTTAGGGATTTTTTTTCTTTTTGATTAATTTTGTCCCAGAGTCAAACTATATACCAATGTATATTCGAAGAAGTCTCAAAGCCATCTCTGTTCTCTCCACCCTGTCTCCTCCCTCTAAAGATAACTATCTTTTAAAAAAATTTCTCCAACCAGAAATTTACCACAATTATTTGGTTTGCTGAGAAGGATTTGAAACTATGTCTTTATAATAATTGATACTTTAATGTCAGAGTGGCTTTATTTTATTTTTTAAAACTTAGGATGTATTGCTTTTATTGAAAATATTGATGCTTTTACTTTTTTCCTTGATCTGTTTTTTTCCACTTTGAAGAACCTACAGAACATTTGGCAGTTAAAATGTCACAGTGAGATTCCTGCTATTTTATTTTTTAAGGAATTTATTTATTTTTAATTGAAATGTATTGATTGTACATATTTATTGTGTACAGGGTTATATTTCAATACATACATGCAATGTGTAATGGTCAAATCAGGGGAGTTAGCATATTAATCATTGCAAAAATTGATCATTTCTTTGTGATGAGAATCTTTGAGCTCCTCTCTTCTAGCCATTTGAGAACATACAATAAATTATTGTTAATTATAGATGCCTAGCACTACTGTATACCACTAAAACTTATTTTTTCTATCTAGCTGTAATTTTATGTCCATTAACCAACCTCTCCCTTTCCCCTTCCCAGCCTCTAGTAACCACAATTGTAGTCTGTACTTCTAAAAGTTCAAGTTATTATTTTTTTTTTTAGCTCCCACATATGAGTGAGAACATGCAGTATTTACCTTTCTGTGCCTGACTTATTTCACTTAACATAATGTTGCCACAAATGACAGGATTTCATTCTTTTTTATGACTATAGTATTCCGTTGTGTATATATACCACATTTTCTTTATTCACCTGTTGATAGACATCTAGGTTGACTCCATGTCTTGGCTATAGTGAATAGTGATGCAATAAATATGGGGGTGCAGATATCCCTTCAGTATGTTAATTTCTTTTCCTTTGGATAAATACTCAGCAGTGAGATTGCTGGATCATATAGTAGTTCTATTTTTAGTTCTCTGAGGAATCTCTATACTGTTTGCCACAGTGGCTGTACAAATTTACACTCCTGTTAGCAATGTAGGAGAGTTCCTTTTCCTCTGTATCCTTGCCAGCATTTATTATTTTTTTGTCTTTTTGATAATAGCCATTCTAAATGGGGTGAGATAAGCTCTCACTGTGGTTTTGATTTGCATTTCCCTGATGATTAATGATGTTGAGCACTTTTTCACATACTTGTTGACCATCTGTATGTCATCTTTTTTTTTTGTCTTTTGTCTTTTTCCGTGTCCGGCAACGGATCGCAACCCTCAGTGTTGCCCCCGTACCGGACCAGGACCGGCAACGGGATCGCAACCCTCGGTGCTGCTCCCGCGCCTCGCTCAGCCAGTGAGCGGGAACCGGTCTGTATGTGGGATCCGAACCCTCGGGCGGGAGCGCCACCACGCTCCCAAGCAGCGCAATATCCAGTGCGCCACCGGGCGGGCCCTGTATGTCATCTTTTGAGAAACATCTATTCAGGTCATTTGCCCATTTTAAAATTGGACTATTATTATTATTATTATTTTTGCTGTTGAGTTGTTTAAGTTCTTTGTATATTTTGGATATTAATTCCTTGTTGGAAGAATATTTTCTCCCATTTTGCTGGTTGTCTCTTTGCTCTATTGATTGTTTCTTTTTCTGTGCAGAAGCTTTTTAGTTTAATGTAATCTCATTGGTCTATTATTGCTTTTGTTGCCTGTGCTTTAGAAGTTCTCTCCATAAAATTTTTGTCTAGACTAATGTCTTGGAGTGTTTCCCCTATGTTTTCTTCTAGTAGTTTAATGGTTTCATTTAAATCTTTAATTCATTTTGAGTTGATTTTGGTATACAGTAAGAGATAAGTGTATAGTTTCTTTCTTCTGCATATGGATATTCACTTTTCCCAGCATCATTTATTAAAGAGGCTGCTCTTTCCCCAATGTATATTCTTTATGTGGATTTATTTCTGGATTCTCTATTCTGTTCCATTGGTCTGTGTGTCTGTTTATATGCCAGTACCATGCTGTTTTGGTTACTATAGCCTTGTAGCATAATTTAAAGTCAGGTCGTGTAGTGCCTCCGGTTTTATTTTATTTTTTTACTCAGGATTGCTTTGGCTACTCAGGGTCTTTTATTGTTCCATATGAATTTTAGGGTTGTTTGTTCTATTTTGTGTAGAATGTTATGTTATTGGTATTTTTATGGGAATTTCACTCAATCTGTAGACTGCTTTGGGTAGTGGGGACATTTTGACAATATTAATTTGTCTTTTCATTTTTAATGTCCTCTTTAATTTCTTTCATCAGTGTTTTGTAGTTTTCATTGTAAAATCTTTCACTTCCTTGGTTAAATTTATTCCTAAGTATATTTTGCTTTTTTGATTTCTTTTCCAGCTAGTTTGTTGTTGGTGTATAGAAATGCTACTGATTTTTATGTGTTGATTTTGTATCCTGCAACTTTACTGAATTCATTTATCAGTTCTAACAGTTTTTTGGTGGAGCCTTTAGGTTTTTCTATGTATAAGATCATGTCATCTGCAAACAGGGACAATTTGACTTCCTCTTTTCCAATTTGGAAGCCCTTTATTTCTTACTCTTGCCTAATTTCTCTGGCTAGAACTTCCCATACTATGTTAAATAAGAATGGTGATAGTGGGCATTCTTGTCTTGTTCCAGCTCTTAGAGGAAAAGCTTTCAACTTTTGCCTTTTCAGTATGATGTTAACTGTGAGTTTGTCATATATGGCCTTTATTGTGTTGAGATACTTTCCTTCTATACTTAATTTGTTGAATAATTTTTATCATGAAGGATGTTGAATTTATCAAATACTCTTTCCACATCTATGGAGATAATTATATGGTTTTTGTCCTTCATTTTGTTGATGTGATGTATCGCATTTATTGATTTGCATATGTTGAACCATCCTTGCATCCCTAGGATAAATCTCACTTAATTATGGGGTATAATCTTTCTGATGTGCTGTTAAATCCGGTTTGCTAGTATTTTGTTGAGAATTTTTGCATCTATGTTTATCAGGGATATTGGCCTGTAGTTTTCTTTTTTGTTGTGTCCTGGTCTGATTTTGGTATCAGGGTGATGCTGATCTCATAGACTGAGTTTGGCAGAATACCCTCTTCTTTAAGTTTTTGGAATAGTTTGAGAAGAATTGGTATTAATTCTTCTTTAAAAGTTTGGTTGATTTCAGTAATGAAGTCATCTGGTCCTGGGCTTTTCTTTGTTGGGAGACTGTTCATTACCAGTTTAATCTCATTGCTCATTATTGGTCTGTTCAGGTTTTGTATTTCTTCTTGGTTCAGTCCTGGTAGGTTGTATGTGTCCAGAAATTTATTCATTTCCTTCCAAATTTCCAATTTGGTGGTGCATAGTTGTTCATAATGGTGTCTAATGATTTTTTGTATTCCTGTGGTATTAGTTGTAATGTCTCCTTTTTCACTTCTGATTTTTGTTATTTGGGTCTCTTCTCTCTCCCTCTTTCTAGCTAGTCTAGTTAATGGTTTGCCAATTTTGTTTATCTTTTCAAAAAACCAATTTGTCATTTTTTTTTGGTCTGTATAATATTTTGTTCTGCTCTGATCTTTATTATTTCTTTTCATCTCCTAATTTTGGGATTGGATTGTTGTTGCTTTTCTGGTTCCTTGAGGAACAACATTATGTTGTTTATTTGAAATCTTTCTAATTTTTTGATGTAAGCACTTATAATAAACTTCCCTTTTAGTTCCGCTTTTGCAATATTCTGTTGGTTTTGGTATATTGTGCATCTCTTTTCATTTGTTTCAAGGAATTTTTTGATTTCCTGCTTAGTTTCTTTTTTGATCCATTGGTGATTGAGATACACGTTTTTTAGTTTCTATGTATTTGTACAGCTTCCAAAGCTTTGCTTGTTATTGATTTCTAGTTTTATTCTGTTGTGGTCTGAAAAGATACTTGATATGATTTCAGATTTTTAAAATTTGTGAGACTTGATTTGTGACCTAACATGTGGTCTATCCTGGAGAATGATTCATGTGTTGATAGAAGAATGTGTATTCTGCATTGTTGGCTGAAATGTTCTGTAAAGGTCTGTCAAATCATTTGGTCTACAGTACAGTTTAAGTCCAATGTTTCTTTGTTGATTTTTTTTGACATGATCTGTCCAATGCTGAGAGAGGGGTGTTTAGTTATTAGTTATTGGCTATTCTTTTTATCTTCCTTTTTGGAAATAAAGCAAATATGTATACATAGATATGTGTGAGTATGTGTTTCCCTTTACAGTAGGCTACTCAAAAGGTGGTAAAAACATTGTTTTTTTTTTTACCCTTGCTATTTTCCCTATATATATCATGGAGATATACCATATCAGTATATAGAAATCTTCCTCATTAATTTTTTTAACAGTTGTAAAGTACCCATTGTTTGTATGTACCATGGTTTATTCAACTAGTCCTTTATTGATGGACATTTAGGTTTTTCCAGTCTACAAATAATGCTGCGTTGAATGGCCTTGTATTCTATTTTGTGTTTTGTCAGTATATCTTTGTGATAACATGGATATAATTTTTAACGTGAACTTCAGTTGAGCAAGTGAATGTCCTAGTGGCTGCTTAATAGTAACAGTTCTTTTTTTTTTTT
>NW_007726603.1:627037-637765 GCF_000696425.1 Galeopterus variegatus
GGAGCGCCACCGCGCTCCCAAGCGGCACACTGTAGCAGTGCGCCACCGGGCCGGCCCAATAGTAACAGTTCTTTGTTAATGTGGTGTTGATGAATGCTGTCAAAGGAGAAATCCTGAAGTAGCAGATGTATTATGCATAAGTCACTTAGACTTCACTGCTCCTCAGTATTCCCAAATGCTTCATATGCATTCCTGTCTCTGGACCTCTGCTTGTCTATAACCCACTACCCTCAGAATACTTTCCGTTGTCCATGAATACTAATTTGAATGTTTTCTGTCATTATGTCTCAGTTCCCTATGACCTTTGAAAGGATTTAAAAACTTTTATGTTTATAGTTTAAATATTCAAGATATTTTTAAAACACTGCTTAGATATTTTCCTCTGCAATTAGGATATACTGCTTCTAGAAGACATCAGTATCTTGGTTTTGTTCTCAGGGTCCAGAGCCTAGTGCATGGGTGACTTGGACGTTTCTCTGAGCCTGTTTCCTTATCTAAATTGAAAGGAATGGGTTGGATAATTTCTAATCTCTGTCCCTAACTTCTATGTGTCTAAATAATTTCCTAAATGTTTTCAATTTTCTCTGACCCCTTTCATTTCCTCTTGGCAAGAGAGAAAAATGAGCTACAGGCCTTTCCCAGGCTGAGTGCATAATATTCAGGAGTTATCTCTGATTGAAAAAAAGTAATTTTCCACGTTATGCTGACCAAAGAGTGAAAATTCTCCTTTTGTTCATCAGGATTATTTTTAAGTAGCTGCTGTTTGTGTGTTATTTGAATCTATATTTGTTTTATTTGATAATTAATTTACTTAGTCAACAAATATTTATTGAGGGTCTTCTATGTGTCAGACACCATTTGATTATTATTGGCTTTGTTCCTTTTGTTGTTGTTGTTTTCTTTTGTTTTTAGCAGTAGCTTAAGCTTGAAATCTGTTTTCTTTTTCTGGAGCTTCTAACTATAAATACAAACAATTCCCAGAACAGAAACTTCTAAATAACAAATGTAAGCAATTTTCTTGACTAAACTGTAAACTGTATTAATCATATTCGTCAAGTAGGTGGTAAGTGATTTAGTGGTTCCTGTACATTTTGAGTTAATGGGCCAATAAAATAGAAAGAAAAAGATAGACTGACCTGAGTTGCCATTTTTTTGTTTTGCCAAGTGAGGATGTTAGAAAGAGACAACTGCCACAATAAAATAAAGAACATTTCAGTGCCAAGAAAAAAAGGGGAAAGGAAATACTCATAATAAACTTGTAATAAAGGAATGCCTTTTAAATTGGATATAAATTTAGAGTCATGAAATATTCTCTTCATTATTCTCTTTCTTTTTTTTAAATTTTGTCAGGGACTTGTGAAAACATCGTCACAGACCAGTCCAAGTCAGTGTTTGGGAATCAAACCCAAACCGTAGGATGGGAACCATATGATATTATGACTTGTATTTCCATTGTGCTAGGCTCCAAGAAATAATTGTCAAATCTAATTGAAGTCCATCCTTGGAGTTAATGTGTTTTAACAAAAGCATTATTGTTTGGACTAAGTAGGTGGTATATTATGCTCTGAATGACACTGATGAAGTAAAAATGGCTTTGTACACAGTTAGGTATTTGTAGCCCAGATTTCACAGATGATGAAAGACACAGAAAGGTTAAGTGAGTTAGTGCCCTCACTCAGTGAGTCAGTGAAAGAGACAAGAATAGAACAAGACTTCGAACTTTTAGGAGGACATAACCACTCAACTACAGCCAGAAATTGGAAGCGATTAACTTTTTATGTGATTTTCAACAGCTGTGGCTGACTAATTACCCTAATGACGCAGCATGACTTTTCTAACAAATATGCATGAATTTATATCCTAGTTCCAGGCTGAAATTAGCTTTACCCCTGTTACACTTGGCTGTGGACTAAATTCACATTTTACTCCTGCTATGGAGAAGACAATGAATTCTAGCAATGGTCTTCCAAAGTACTACTTATAAAAGTCTGTGACAATGAACAGATACATGGGATTTTGACAATGAGTGATTTTTTCTAGCATCCTTGAAGCTCACTAATGCAAACTGGACTAATCTCAAAAGACCCTTTCAGCTTAGAGATCCTGGAATTCTATGATTTTTCTATGTCTTCTGACTTATAGGCCAATACTGAGTCAACTTGATCAGGGATTGTCAGTTTTAACAAGGTCTTTTCAAAAGGTCTTGGAATGTGTAAAGGTTCTGTGTATATTGTGTGTCCAAAACAATTTTTTCATTGGTGGAATCACTGGAAAGATTTTATTTTGTTTTAATTTTTTATTCTGTCTTATTTTTTGGTGTACAAATTCTGCAAGTTTGCAAGAAACCTTTTTAGACCCCATTACATATTATTATAAATAATCTCATGTTATTCTCTGTAATTCTAATCTAACAATCCTCTGAGGTTAAATTTTATCCCCCATTGTGAGAGGAGAAAGCTGAGAAAAGTGAAATTCCAAGTGGTCTTGGAGGACTATAGGGCTATCAATAGATGTTGTTAGGCAATGACTACCACCCCATAACCCAGTCCTCATCATCAGAGGATATGAACCCTTTGAGACTAGAAGGGGCTGTCAGGGAACACCTTAGCTAAAACACAAGGCCAATATCCACAGACTTTGTTGACACAACCGCACCTCTAAGGAGAACTCCTTTGGGCTATTGCATTTGATTGGGCTCCTCCCTTGTGATGGTTTCCATTTCTCTGGCTCCTTTTGTGTCTGCTGCAGCCCTGATTCCATGTTTTCTTGACCAGTCTCGATCTAGTAAGGGGATGGTCATTTGACATTCGATTTATGTTCGTGATCTGTCTTTCTCTGGCATGAATCCCCACCAGTCTGGTTCAGCAGGCGCCAGCCACAGCTTATATTTTCTCATGTCAGCTTGAGAATCCTCTGTTGCCATTTTATCTTGAAGCTATGTACATATTCACTTCCACCTCTTAAAGCTATGTCTCCCTCAGCCTAGCACTGGGCCTTATACAGTAGGGAATGGGATGTAATTAATTATCTAATTATCTATCTGTTCATTGACATTTATTCATTCATATCCATTCATTCAACATATATTCATTAAGTGCCTACTAATGTGATAGGGACTGAGTGAACAAAATAGCCATGAACAAAACAGTCATGATCCCCGCTCTCATGGAGTTTAAAATTTAGCAAGAGAGATAGTTATTAATCTAGTAACCACAATAATTAATATGTTAGTACAATTTGAAACAAATTTTTTGAAGAAAAGGAACCATGATTTTATGACAACATATAAAAAATAAGTTTATCTTGGCAGAGGGTAGAGGGTTGGGGTCAGGAAAGGCTTCCCTTAGAAAGGGATGCTTGAGTTAAGATTTGTATGAGCAGAAATAATAGAGGAGGCAGGTCATGTGGGGGGTCATTAGAATGTTCCTGGAAGACCTCCTAAAATAGGGAGTGTAATTGACTGAGGGCTTCAGCTGCTGTGTTCCAGCACTTCCCATGAGCTGTTCCCTCCCATGACTGAGTATTGTGGGGATACTAAGACAGATTCATTCCTGGAAGACATGTGGACTCCTTTGTTGGCCAACTTTGGCTCAAAAAATGTGCAGAAGCTTCTTAGTCTGCACAGTAGTCTAGGATGGTTCCACTCAACGTTCTCTCCCTCTCCCTCACTCATTGTCAGACTTTCATCACAGCTCTCTCCCTATTTTCTTTCACACAGGTGTTCTCCCTAATAACACCTTCCCACGATTAACCTGATCTTGACATGTGCTTCTTGGAGGACCTGGAAAAACACAAGTGATGTGGATATTTGAGATGCAGGGAATAGCATTTACTTCCTAGGCCTAGATTCAACTTCCATGACCTGGTAAAATCCTGAAAAAATGATTAAAAGCTGTGAGGCTCCAAAATACTAATGTTGGTAGTAGTATATGCAAGACCAGATAATCAGGAATAAAGTAAAGAGGGATGAGGGGGTATATGTTACGGGCTGGCAGTAAGCCTGGACACTCCCTTCTGCCATCCAAAGGCTGGGAAAAGGTCTCTGGGCAGTGGCCTTGGGAACACTGTTATCTTTATCCCCTATCATCCTGAATTGCTCGTTCTGGTATGTCTTCTTGTCTACTGCTGTCACTCTTCTGCTCCAGATTGAGTTGCTACAATTGCCAAGTGAAGAAATACAGATAATATAGAGAATTTAGAATCCAGGCGTTACCACTTTCCTAAAGATTATTTCAGTCAGTCAAGACCTGTCTGCCAGGTTCCTAAAGTCTTGTTTTATTTGGTCTGGGCCTTTGACAAGTTCTTTGCCATATATTTTGTCTTTCTTTTCCTCACCCAATTAAAATGCCTCTCTGTTTTTAACTCTCTACTTGAAGAGACAGTGAGTGTTCTAGAAAGAGCTCAGATTCAGATTCAGACCATAAATGGAACCCCAGTCTCACCACTTCTTATATGTGAATCTTTGGGCAAGTTATTTAATTTCTGTGTCTCAATTTTCTTACTTATAAAATAGAGATAATAATGCCTGCCTGCTGGGATTGTTGTGAGAATTACATGAATTGTAGTATAGAAAAGGATCTGGCATTGGCACTCAGTAAATGTTGGTTTCCTTTTAGCTCCCTTCCACCCTTCCTCTTGCGTTCTTAGCTTTTCTTCCCTTCCTGGACGCCTGGTCCCCATAGCAGATTTCCTCTTCCCAAGACAATGAGAGCCTTGAGAGCCATTTCCTTTTAGATTTTTTTCACATCCTATTTATCTAAGCACAAATAAGTCTTTTCCCTTATTCATTCTTTCATTTTTCAAAACTTTGGTGCATTCAAACCTTATATGAAAGGATTCAATGCACCACAGAAACTTGGAGCTACAGAATGAAAAAATTGAAAACTACTAATTAGGTAGACACCATTTATTCACTCACTTATTCATCAAATATTTCTTAACTCTCCACTGTGTAAAGCATAAATGAAAAAGGCTTACTTTTTCAGGATAGATCACAGTGTAGAATAGGGAGCAAGGTAAAATTTGATATCAGATATCAGGGTTCCAAAAGATTCTGGGCCACATCCCATTACAGGGAATGTGCTACTGATACTTGCTCTCTTCTTAGGCCCTGGTATCACACCATGTTTTGGGAGGCTTATCTGACTCCACAGCTTTTCTATTTTCTAGCTATATAACATGGGCAAGTTGCTTAACCTTGAAGACTGTTTTCTCATTTGTAAAATAGAGTGAATAAAAATATTTTCCCCAAAATGTTGTTATGAGGAGTAAATGAACTGACTTATGTAAAGTGCTTAGCACAGCACCTGACACTTAATGAGCACCCAATACCTGTTAACCTTTGGTTAGCATCATCATCGTCTTTATTATTCAGGTGAAGTAAGCCTGAGAGCTTGTAGGCCCCAATTTTAAGTGTTTGTACCATTTTCCCCTTTCATTTGGAGAAGGATGGGGGATGAAACGTATGAATGTCAACCATGCCACTTAGTACTTAGTCATTTAACATCACTAGCCTACAATTTTTAGATCTGCAAAATGAATAGACTAATGGTTGCCATTTCATAAGCCTGTTGGGAAGATTACATAAAATAATGGGGAAAGGCACGCAGCCCAGTGCCTGGAAGAACATAGTAAATATGCATTAGAAGTTAGCTATTAGAATTACAGTTAATTTTCTACTGTCTCGGTCCTCTCTTCTTGCATACCCTTCCACCCCCTATTTCTGGGGCTCTGTTCAGAGGAAGGAAAAATAATTTTGCACAAGAACAATCTATTTATCCCTAGAAAGTTCTCTTTTCTACTTTATTATGCAGGCAGTTAGACTCTTTGACTAAATCTTCCCATTTCAGACTATGCCCTGGGTTTGGCTTTTATCTCCAAATGGTCTACAATGGTGTTATAGTAAACAGAAGAGCAGCATGCCCCTTGTACCCCCCAGGAAAATTCTGCTATTCCTCCCATGTGGATCCTATATATTTTTTACAAGCAATTTTCCTTTCATGCAATACAATGAATCAGTAAAGATGAGATTTCAGGCATCAGTCTCAGACCAAGAGGCCTCATTGACTACACTGTGAGTCCTCCCCAACTTCTCCAATTTCAGTCTAAAAGCACCTCTGACCCATTAATATCAAATGCAATGTCCTTGGCCTCCAATGACCTCCACAAGTCTGTGTGAGGAGGCTTTGGCCTTCAGGTGCCATTCTGATATGCAGAAACTTTCAAGCCAGCCCGTGTAGGGAGAGAAAAGAAAAGTGTGTACATGGTGGTGGGGGTGGCAAAGAGCAGAAATCAACTAAATTATAAAGCACATACTTGTCAGGTTATAGGAAACATTAAACTAAACAGCCTGAACAGTCCATTTGCTGAAAAGACATTTAATTATTTCAGCAAGAACTAGTCAGAGATGAGATCCCATAAAATAAACAAAGAGACACTAGCATTTGATTTTAATGTCTTTCTATTTTGCCACAGGCCACAATTTAATTAAAATTCTGAATAGAAATTTTAAGACAACACATTCTCCTCCCTAGCAGCCAGACAATGAAGATAAAACATCCCCAATATCTTCCTGGAATCCTGTACGTTTTAGCTACATGCCCAGAGCTAGGCGATCTTTGCCAGCTGCCTCCACCCCCACCTCCCAATAACAGAGGCATTGATGAGAGATGTTTGCAGTGCTAAGCTCTGTGTTTTAAATCAGGGCCAAGAGCCCATGGGCCATTGACACTTTGGCATTTATTTTAGAGAAAAATGCAGAACTGATTATTGAAAAACTGGTCAGAAGGTGGAGGCGAGTGTGTGTGTTGGGAGAGATGTGGTTTTATTGATGTGATTTTCACCGGTAGAGCGAGCACTGAATCAGAATTCAGGAATTCTGGGTTCTAGCCCTGGCTGTAATAAACTTGTATTTTTTTTTTTTTTTGTCTGCAACTTAAGGTACAAAAAAATCCACAAAACTTATATTTTAAACTTCTCATCACTTGAACTTTGCCATCTGTCATCTGTGAAATGGGCTAAGATATATCCTTTGAAGTCCCTCCAACTGTTATATTGTATGTTTCTAGTACACATAGATAAATATGGCCTTAGAATAGAAATGACCACAAACTCAAATATTTTGGAAATGATGGCAGTTCTTGCAACTATGTTGATCAGATTCCAGAAGGAATTACACAAACAGCCACATCTACATTTTTGTTAACATCCAGTGACTAGAGCAATGCCTGGCTCATAGTAGATGTTCAATAAATATCTGTTGGTTAAATATATGAATTATCCACAAGTATTATAGCTCTCAGTTTTAATTACCTACCTTCCCAACCCATGTTGTGAGGATGTTTAAGATGTTTTGGTGTACTTGTGAGGAAATCTGCTTAATAAGAGATATTTTAAGTTGTAGGCCATTAAATTTTGACTTGCTTTTTCTCTGTCAGTAAATTGCTATCACAAAGTACTTAAAAAATGTTATCTATAAACTAGTTAGGTAAAATCCTAGGGACAGCAATAATTTGTATTCTACCTTACCAATGGTTGTGTGTTTTTGTTTAACTGTATGTATACAAGAATCAATCGCCTAAAAATGGTGTAAAGCTACACGACTATATCAGTTGTCGAGTAAGGCAAATCACAACTAAAGCCAAAAATTTTCGTTATTTTAGTTATGCTAAGTTTCTGTTTGGGTTGTCAGGGCTAGGGCTCAGACCTCTACAAACCCATTGTACAGACTGGGTCACCAGACCCCTCACATGCCAGGCTGGGTCACTAGACCCTTCACACGCAGGTCCATGCTAGGTAATTGGGAAAGATCCCGGGAGCTGTTGGCAAATGACATGAGCTCAGTCTTCAGCAATGGCAGCAGCTTACAGGTCTGGCTGTGGTGGCGGCCTCTTGGAGGGTCCTGGGGGCCCCCGCAACAACAACCTCCAGCAATGAGTAGTGGCCTCCCCATGGCGCCCCCAGGGACATCCTGGGGGTGGGGGGCGCCATGGATCAGAGCCACTCGTCCTTTATACTGAAGTCATAACTCAGGACACCTGGGTGCACACACACAATTATATTAGACAATAACCAAGGAACACCTGGGTGCACGTGCATATTTACATCAAATGCTCGGCAAGATTCTGAACATCTGAGGGGCCCTGACCATTTTCCTATATTTTCCCAACAAATGGTTTGTCACATTCTCACTTTCCAATTACTTCTTTATATTTATAGCAAAATATAAATGCATTATGTAAGTATTTAATTTTTCTGTTCCACCTAGACAGTTCAGGAAGCTCTTCTGAATCTGAGAATAACTTTAGCTTCATCCCTTATCAGCAGGAATCATAAAATCTCTGAGTTCAAGCCTTAAAAGTTATTTTGACCAATATCTCATCTGATACTTGGCTCCTATTTGCAACACCTCCAATGGAATAATACTTTCTGGCAATGATTCAAGTCTCTCATCTTATATACAACCACTTTTAACTATGGTTCTCCCCTTTAGTTATTCTATTTTCTTTCTTCCTGCTGTAGCTAAACTTCTGTACTGGTTGCCTCTGCTTCCTCACTCCCTGTTCATTCCTCAGTGTAATGTGATCTAGCACTGATACTGTTCTCACTCAGGTCACCAGTGACCTCCATGTTGCCAAACCAATACTTCTGTTGTCTCACAACAATTACAGCATATGGAATATTAACCTTCACTCCCTCCTTGACAATCCTCCCTCCTTTGGCTACTGTAACAATATTCTGTCCTGTTTCTTTTTTCTTTTTCTTTTTTGGTGGCTGGCTGATACAGGGATCCAAACCCTTGACCTTGGTGTTATCAGCGCCATGATCTACTGAGTGAGTCTGTCCTAGTTTATTTCTCTTATCTCTTATGTCATTCTCTGGCTTCTCTTCCTTCTGTGTTGTTGTTTCCCAAGGCTCTAACCTTGATCTTGCTCTTTGTCCTATACTCGTTTCCAGAACAGTCTAAACCGCTATCATTTATACACATGACTCCCAAACTTACCTTCAGCCCAGATCTCTCTTCTAAGCTCCAACATACATATCTAATTGCCTTTAGAACATTTCCACCTGGATGTCCTATAAGCACTTTACCATGTTTCACCTGGATCAGTGCAGTAGTTGTCAGCCTCAACCCTATTCTATTAAGTTCTCCACACTTCTGGCAGAGTAATTTTTTTAAAAAGTACAAATATGATTGGGTCACTCTCTAGCTCAAAATTATTTAGTGGTTCTCCATTGCCTATAGCATAAATCTAAACTTCTTTGTAGGGCATACAAAGCCTTCATTATCTGGGCTTTACTTTTTTCTCTAGGTTCATCTCCCCAGACATTCATCCTTTCACGTTGTAGCAATACCGAGCTACCTGAGTCCCCTGATAATACCATGTCCTTTTATACTCGTATATTCAAACCTTTGGCCATGCTGTTCCCTTTTTCAAGTGAACTCTAGCACAGCTTTCTCTGGGAAGTCTTCCCTGACTCAGATTCCCCTTTCTCTAGTCTCCCATTTCATCATATATCAACCTTCATTGTAGTTGATATTGTGTAATGATCGCTTCTACTGTGTGTTGGTTTGATCACTAATTTCCTAGTTCCAGGTGTGAAGCAAGGAGCAGTCTTGTTAGATGAGAGGACTTTTAGAGCAACACAGATTCATAGCCTGTGGGTAGAGCACAAACTTTGATAATATTCTCCATTATTTGGAGTTCCAGGGAGAAGATAAGGGTACATTCCCTAACCCAAAGGGAAAGTAAGAGGGATATTTTCTTTCTTCTTCAAGTAAGGCATGCTGTTAGCAGAGCAGCAAATCTGAGTCTTGGCCATCTAGCAAAATGATAACCCTTTGTCAGTGGGTTACAACACTGGCATGGGCCTTATCTGTGGCTGTCCCTCCTTCTTTTGGTGACAAATGGATGTTGTCCTAATTTTTATGGGAGAGGAAGAGTAGCCAAGCAAGTAGGGTCTGCGCAGCCTAAGCATATTAAAGATGACAAAATATTTAAGGGCTGGGCTGCCCAAGTCCATTGAGGGAGGTCCAGCATTTAGGGGCTGGAGCTCCCCAGACAAATATAACCTCACAGTGCTTAAAAAATACATAAAAATACTATTACACAAGAGTCAAAATAACAGTTACCTCATTGTGGTGGGGGTGAGATTGATCTTGTGGTACAAGGAAGGTTTCTGTCATGCTGAAATATTTTATATTTTGATCTGGGCAGTAGTTACATTGGTGTTTACACAAGTAATTTATTGAATGATTCACTAAGATTTGTGCATTTTACTGTACATATAGTATATATCAATAAAAGTTAAAAAAAGAAATGAAGAGAAAATATGCATAGCAGAAAAAAAGGAGCCCATCACAATTTATATTTCAAACAGTGCATTGGCACCTAAATTCAAATTGCTGTATTATAATCATGTTTCACCTAAGGCCTTTCAGGCTTTAGCTACTTTAAGGGACAACCTGGTGACCAAGGTGTAGGGAAAATATAGGAAAATGGTCCAGGCCCCTCAGATGTTCAGAATCTTGCCGAGCATTTGATATAAATATGCATGTGCACCCAGGTGTTCCTTGGTTATTGTCTAATGTAATTGTGCACGTGCACCCAGGTGTCCTGGGTTACAGACTTAAGTATAAAGGACCAGTGGCTCTGATCCACAGGGCCTCCCGCCTCCAAGATGGCCCCCAGTGGGGGGGGGGGGGGCCCCCGGGGGGGGGGGGGGGGC
>NW_007726603.1:638710-644160 GCF_000696425.1 Galeopterus variegatus
TGCCCCCCCCCCCCCCCCGGGGGCCCCCCCCCCCCCAAGGGGGCCCCCGGGGGGGGGGGGGGGGCACAGAGAGGCTGCTACTGCTGCTGGAGGCTATTGCTGCAAGCTGTTGTTGTTGGTGTCCCCAGGATGCCCCGAGAGGCCACTGCTGCTGCTGCTACTGCTCCTGTAAGCTACTGCTGCTGCTGCCACTGCTGAGGACTGAGCTCGTGTCATCTGCCAATGGCTCCCAGGATCTTTCCCAATCACCTGGCATGGACCTGCATGTGAGGGGTCTGGTGACCCAGTCCGTCAATGGGTTTGAAGGGTCTGAACCCTAGCCCTGACAATACAAATAGAAATTTAGTATAACTAAAATAATGAAATGTTTTGGCTCTAGTCATGAGTTGCCTAACCATACAATTAGCATAGCTATTGCCTCAACCCAACACAAGGGAAGAGAGATTACTTACAAAATATTTTCTTATAGAGGTGCTTAGGTTCCTGCAGAGGCTCTAGTAGTTGTCTATTTACCCCCTGCTAGCAGTCAAATGTGTTCCCCAAAAGCTCATGTATTGAAAACTTAATCTCCACTGTAATAGTGTTAAGTGGGTGAGAAATCTGATTACAGTGTTTGAAAGGTGGGGCCTTTAAGAGGTGATTAGATTGTTAAGACTGTGCCCTAGTGAATGGATTGACCCATTCATGGAGTAATGGTGTGGTTCTGATGGCTTTATAAGGAGGAAAAGTGAGAAGGTTAGCTCTCTCTTGCTCTTGCCATTCTCACTATGTGATTCTCCATGTTGCTGTAGAGAGTCATCACCAAGAAGGCCTTCACCAGATGTGCCCCCTAGACTGTGGACTTCCTAGACTCTAAAACTGTTGAAAAATAAATTTCATTTCTTCATAAATTATCCAGTTTCAGGTATTGTTATAAGCAACAGAAATGGACTAATATGCCCCCATTCTATTATAAGCCTTTCAAGGTCAGGGAGCATGTCTTCCATCTATCTATCCCAAGTGTGTAGCACACAATAGGTGCTTCATCAGCAGTTACCTCTACAACAGTTATATTCTTTTCTGCAAAAGAGTGAAACAGACAAAGACTATCTTTTTACCTTCTGTCCTACTTTTTCCTGTTCCTTGCCTCCCTCTTGGTGGCCCTTTGTCCTGCCTGTCACATCCAGCTCCTTGCTGTTGCAGCCATAGAAACCGCTTGCTTGGTGGAGGGGCGCTTAATAGATAGTTGTTGACCGAGGCAGAGAAGCAAGGCTCTACGGCGCTGGTATAGCTGGAGGGCTGAGTGAGTTGAGGAAGTGAGTCAGTGGGAAAGCATATTGGAGCACTGGTGGGGCTACTGCCAGGAGAAACATTCTACAGGAGAAAATTCAAGAAAGAGTTCTAGGGCCTATAAGCTAGAGCCAAGCCTGGGGCCCTGGGGCTTGAAATGCCAATCCAGAGTGTCTAGTCACAGGAGCCAAAACCAAGAAGAATCAGGGCCAACCAGGAGAGAGTCATGGTAAGGTATGAGCATGCCTGATACTCAGTCAGGTGGTGGCCATTTCTGCCCAGGTTAAGAGTTTTGAATTGCCTGTGACATAATTCTTTTTGGACTATGCCTTGTCAGTCTGTCCATCTTAAGCTGGCTGCATACATTTCTCTGGCTGTCAACTAGCTTATCTAATCTTACCAGAGATTTAGCTGGTTACCATAATACCTTACAGTTGTATAATCCTTTAAAGTCTGCGAAATGCTTTTGTATCCATTAAATTCCTGCAACAATCCCATGAGAAAGTTGTAGAAAGTGTTAGCATTGCCATTTAACAGATAAATAAACCAAGACCCAGAGAAGTTAAGTGTTTTGCCTAAGGTCAGATGGGTAATAATAATTGGCAGAGTCAGAGCTAGAACCGCTTTTCTGACCACAAGTCCAATTTACTTTTTCTTTTCCATCACCCTGTAGATGCCTGATAGTGATTTAAGGGATTATCTTTTCCAGTGATATTTACCTTTTCATAAGGGAATTTTGAAAATGGAAAAGCCATTAACATGTAGAGAAGTAACTTTCAAATAGTGGAAATTTGGGGCATTTTTGTAGGAAGTGAGAAATATTTTGGGGAAAGAGATTCTATGCAGTTTTTCTCAAATTATACATAATATGTAGTGCGCAGCCTAGTCTGTATTCTCCTTAGACTAACCCTGCTATCTGGGCTATATATTGTATGCTATCTGGGCCAACATGGGTGACACAGGATAGTCCTTTGCCTCTTTCTGGACATATCAAAAAAGCAGACTCTAGAGCTAGACAGCTTGGGTTGGAATTGTAGCTTTGTCATGTACTGACTATGAAACCCAGGTCGGGTTCCTTTGTTTCTCCATGTCTTGCTTTCCTCGTATGTGAAATAGGCAATAATAGCAGTATTTACCTCAAATGAGGATTAAATGGTTTAATATATGTAATGAGCTTAGAATAGTGCTTGGCACATAGTAAGTGCTATGGAAATGTTACTTATTTTTTATTATTGGCAATATTTGTATTAGATGTATTTCTGTGAGAATTGTGTTGGATCCATGTGTAAATATGAGTAGTCTCAGGGAAGCCAAATCAGGTAGAGAAGTGGGATCTTTAGACTGATATACACATTGAGCAGGGAACCCAGCCTAGGACCCCACACACACCTCAGAACTCCCGAATATCAGTTCTGTCAAGAGTCAGTGCACCTGAGCAAGTTAGAGACTGCTTACCTTGGCCATGGTCAACAGTAGGTCATTTCAGAAGCAGTTGCTTCCATCCTAGCAAAGGCCATGTAAATATAGTCACCAAATTACCTAATGCTCCTCTCGACCCCAAATGGCCAAAATTTGCACCTTTCATGTGTAAAGATTAACATTTAATTCCCTGACATTTTCATGAGGAGGAATGTTCATTCATTCCCTTGGTAACTGGATGGGAAGCAGGCCCCCTTTGTGCCAAGCTTCTGAGAGGGTAGGCATGATCACTGAGAAACAGTGGTGGAAAATAAGTTATTGAGACATGCAGAATTCCATCTTCTTCCCTGGCTTGCTCCAGGAAACCTTTTGCAGTCGCTGGAGCTCCCATTGATTTCTCTGCCTCTGATCTCTGAGAGCACTGACTGCCTACTCAGTTTGGCACTTAATTACATACCACCTAAGGTGAAGTCTCCTTCCCCAATTATAGCCCTGTTCTTCAGCAAAAGCCTGACTGAGACAGTTGATATTTGAGAGGGAGAGTAGAAGGCATAAATTAACCGTTTATTCCCCAGGATCCTCTAAGCTACATCCCTGTATCCAGTACCATCACCAGAAAAGCTACACAGCTGAACTACATTGCTTTGTTCTCTCTGGTCACATGCCAGCCACTTAAAATGGCCATTATAGAATTGTGTTTCACCACAAACGTTAGCTTGTGTTTATATTTTCATTCTGTTGTTTTTTGTTTATAAGCGAAAGCTGTCCCAAATCCTCAGTAGAAGGAGGGGGCATATACATAAATATTTAGAGTGAATTCCTGTTTAAAGTAGACACAGTTATCCCCATAATTTGAGTCCTGTATATATTAATAAAGATGAGGAAATCTGAAGGGTTTTTTTGGTGGATGGGCTGGGAACAGATGGAGAGAGAGTTGTCGAGAAATGTGAGGCTTTTGGACACCTGTAGCTTCTGAAGTGTCAACAAGTAGAAAGAAGTTGTGAAAAGTAGAAATGCTTAGGGCAGCGAGTAGGGCAGGGTGCTGGCTGCCTGCGAAAGGAGGAGAAAATTCTCTCTGTCCATCGCATCCCTTCTAAATGTCCCTCTCAGCTCAGCAACCCTAAGTTGCTCTCTCTCTCCTGGCTCCAGGACACCTCCTATAGAAAATTTGGCTGCAGTTTCCTGGTGACTCTGGTGTATATTTTCCCACTCACATGTTGCTGGTTGCAGTAGCATGTGAATATCCTGCAGCTGTCTTGGGTGCCATGCCACCTTGGACACTGCCTTTGGCACATGTGCCCAACATTTTGTCTCCTGGAGTAGAGCATATACCTTTACCTGATATGTGATTTCTGATCTGTGTGCTAGGAATCAGGCATAAAAATACCTTTGTGGCCAGCTTGATCATTTTTTGTGATCTTGGTCCTGGGGTGGAAGCTTACTTTAGACACGTTGTAGAGTGGGATCCTGATCTCCAAGGCCCTTTGAGACTCTATGGCACTATGTGTCAGTAACCAGGAATTGAGAGAGGTCTTCTAGCTGATTGTAGCTGCAATGTAGAGCTGGCAAGATTCTGGCATGATCTATTGGTCATGACTTTTTGCTTCTGGGAATTGATAGAAAATATGTTACTGTTCTCCCCTTAAAGTAAGAGCAAGGTGTGGAAATCCAGATTTTGCAAAAAAATTAGTGGGTGGTTATTTGCCCTACAGAATGACTCACAGAGATTCCTTTAAATAGCAAGGTCTTCTGGTGTGCTTAAAATATGGGTCAGTTTATTTTAAAAAAGACTTCACGTGCAGGACATTAGAAACAAGTATGTTGTATAAAGAAAGATACATATGCATGATGGTTTGGGGTTTGGTTTTGGACCTAACAGACTTCACTTGTCCAAATGAATTCACTTCTATCTTTGTCCAGGAAAGTCTTATTTTGACTTTGGGAGCTGAAGGTAATTGGACTAAGATCCTTAAAAAGAAATCAACAGATATGTACAGAAATCAACAGATATGTTCTGTCTCCTGTGGTGGTCTCAGACAAGCAGATTCTTGTTGCAAGGGAGTTATAATGGTCTCAGTGGTCCTTTCTATGTACTTTGTCCCTGGGGGTGTTAGCAGAAAGTATGGCATTTATTTTATTTTATTTTTTTGCCAGAATATCTAAACTCTCGAAAAGGAGTCAGAAACCTTTGGTGATGTGTGAATCGCATGGAAAAAAAAATCTATGATTATTTTTAGACAAAAGGTGATCTTCTTGAACATCCCGGGATGATTAGCACATACTCTTAAATTTTTTTGAAGTTAGTATTAAGACCTTTTGGTGTGTAAGTCACTCTGAAAGTCATAAGAGTACCATTACCTTACTGCCTTGTTCTGTCTTTTAAGTCAAATCCATATGTACTCAGCTGTGAGGTGTGCTGGGACTCCTCAGGGCGGGGATGGGGAGGAAGCCAAGATTGAATTGATCCAAGGTTAAGGCTGTCATCCAAGGAGGATGGCTTGCTCTCCAAATCCCAGCATCTGAACAGATGGAGCAAACTTCATCTGGAATTGGGTGGGTATTTCTGTCTAGAGGGTCTCATCTAATGGTTTGGGACTAGTAGCACAGGGGGAACTGTGTCAGGCTTGTAGCTCTACCATGCTTTGTGGTAGATGGCTGGGTTTGGCTGCGTACTCTCAGCAGAATTTCAGCTAGTAGCTAGGTGTTGGGCATAACTTTGTGCGCATGCGCCCTGACGCGCACGGGCGCCAGTTCATGCGCTC
>NW_007726604.1:0-42381 GCF_000696425.1 Galeopterus variegatus
ATATCTTTCATACAGCTCTTGGAACTCTTTCAGTTGTCAGTAACATAAAACTGAACTCAAAATGTCATTTTAGAAAAAGAGAATATATTGGCTCATGTGATTAAAACATTTGAAGATCTTCAGGCATGTTTTTAATAATGCTTTTAGATCTCTGGCTCCATTTATCTGTTTGCTCTGTTCTCGGTTATGTGTCATCTTTATCCTGAGGTTGGATTTCTCGTGCTATAACAGTTCTAGACCTCACATCTTTAAAACACATCATTGACTTTCTTCTCAGAGAAGAGAAGACAGTTTTCTTCCCTGGGATTGCCAGGCAGTGCTTCTTTGTGTCACTGTCCTAAATTGAATCACTATCCCATTCCTCAGCTATAGCCAGAGACATAGGAAGTGCTGATTAGCTCAAGAAATCAAGTCCCAACCCTGAAGATGAAGGTGGGTTAACCCTGTGATGTGCTAGAGCTGGTCATTGCCAACATGTGAGAGCCAATTATTACATTTTCAGAAACTTTGGGAGCAGTTGTTAAACACAGTCATTATTAAAAATAAAATTCTATAACATAATTAAATTATGTTAAAAACAAAGGTAATGCATACCCAAAGCTCATTACTTCCTAATCATTTTACTACATTTTACTATTAGCTCTGCACTTAAGGTTATTTATGTCTGTTATATCTGCATGGTGGAAATACTATGTAATTGTGTAATACTGTGCATCTTTTAACAACTCCACATCCAGTGATTTCACTTCAGTAGCTTTCAGTTGTGAGAGTTATTTAATTATCTATTCATCATTGTGAATATATTTACACCATAGTAATAGGCAAACACTAGAAATCAGGGCTTTTTTTTTTTTTTTTTTTTTTCAACACTGGTGAGCCTGTTGTTAAACACTCACCAGCTGTCAGAGTCTGTTTTGGCTTCTATCACAGAATACATAAAACTAGGTAATTTATAAATTATAGAAATTTATTTCTTATAGTTCTGGAGGCTAGGAAGTCCAAGATCAAGGCACCAGTAGATTCAGTATCTTGTGAGGGCTGCTGCCTACTTCCAAGATGGCTCCTTGTTGCTGCATCCTCACATGGTAGAAGGGCAAGAGAGGATGAGGGAGGACCAAATTTGCCCTTTTATAATGAACCTTCTCCTGTGATAAAGGCATTAATCCACTCATGAGGGCAGAGCCCTCATGGCCTAATTACCTCCTCAAGGGCCCACTTCTTAATACTGTTGCATTGGGAATTAAGTTTCAACATGAATTTTGGGAACACAAACATTCAAAACATAGCAGGATGGAGGAAAAAGAATGGAGTCAAGGAGGAGACAAGGTTTGTGCCCTACGTAACTGGAAGAATAGAGCTTCAATTTATTGAAATAGGGAAGACTTGGGAGGAGCAAGTTTGTTAGGGGAAGCTCAGGACCTCAGTTTCGGACAGTGTTAAGTTTGGGAAGCCCATCAGACTTCCAAGCAGAGATGTTGAGTAGAGAGGAGGTCCATGAAGGAGACATAAACTTGGGAGCCATTGGTGTATAGATAGTATTTGAAATCATTAGATTCAATGATAGCACCAAGGGAAAAAATGTACAGAGAAAGTAGTAGAGGTCTATGGGTTGAGTTTCTTAACCAAATGCTAAGAGATCAGGGCCACATTCAGCTGCAGGCAGAGAGTAGGCGGAGAGATGGGATTACACAGGTAGGAGTTTCACCATAGCAGCATGATGAAGAAAGAAACAGCAATACAACTGACGGTTTAGGCGAGGGTACAACAATATGGTCACTAACTATGGAATTTAAGAAGGGACGTGAGGAAAGGAGCAGGGTGAGTTATTGAGAAAATATGTTAGGATCAAGGAAGTCCCAATGTTTGTAAATATCTCCTTAAGTAGAAATGTTCATTGCACAGAATGCATAAAAGCCTTCTGCATAGAAATGCTGGGCCCATTTATAAAAAGTTCTCAAATCTCTTATGACCCTACTTATTACAGCCAATGTTACTGGCAGAGGTACAACACACTCCATAAAAGATTTCAGGAAACCAAAGAATGTTGCACTGATACCTGTTGCATTTGCTTCTCTACTTTGTGGCTACTGCCCTTTCCCAAGTTTCTGCATTCACAACCCCAACTGTCCCCTGTGGAGTCTGCATCCAGGTATACAGAAGACCCTGTTCTGCTGAATCCCTTGACAGGTTTGAGTATGCAGCTCTATGGGTACAATCTGGGGAGCACTGAATTGCTTTGCATAATAGAAGGAGAAATATTTGGACCATGGGATCCATCAGGAAGGGGGTGGAGTCTTGGTGATGAAAAACCATATCCTCCATAATGTTCTCTCTATATGGCACCACCACTCTTCAGCAACATTGGTGAAACTTATGAAATGATTGGTTAGAGTGTATTGCTTTCAGAACCCAGTCTAGATCAATCTAGTTTGATCCAGTACAATAGAGGAAAAGCATCCACTGAATCGAGAGCCTAGAAAGCAGAGCTGTAGAATTTGCAGCAAATCTTGGGAGTGAGTTCACTGGACTTGTACAGACCTTGGAGTCCTGAGGATTGTGCACATGGTGTTAGACTATCTAAGGGGCAGTGCTCCTACACAGGGTACATATGAATACAGATGATGTTCAAGTATTTCCATATACATTTTTAAGTAAGTGAAGAGTTCTCTCTCCAATCTTGTATAGACTATTAACTTAACATTTCTACAAAGGTGAGCTCCACTAATTCTGGATTTGAACCTGATGAAAACACTGAAAACACTAAGATTAGTTCAATCTCAGAGGAGCTTTTTGGGGACTTCAGTAGAGATTAAATCTCTGAAAGTCTAAATTCAAAATCTGCTCTTGAGGGCCGAGCCCGTGGCGCACTCGGGAGAGTACGGCGCCCAGTGAGAGCGGTGCGGCCGGTCTCAAAAGGGACAAAATCGGTGTGCTGACAGCGCTCACTGGCTGAGAGCGGTGCGGCCGGTCTCAAAAGGGACAAAATCTGCTCTTGAGGGCCGAGCCCGTGGCGCACTCGGGAGAGTACGGCGCCCAGTGAGAGCGGTGCGGCCGGTCTCAAAAGGGACAAAATCTGCTCTTGAACAACCACTCTGGAAAAATGGTTGGCAATATATACTAAACCAAAATATACATATAACCCACAACTCAGCAATTTTTTTCTTGGGTGTATATCCAACAGAAATGTGTGCATACATTTATCAGATGTGCTAGAATATTTCTAGCAGCATTATTTTTAATAGAAACAAGCTAGACACAATACAAATATCCATTACAGTAGGTGGACAAATTAATTGTGGTATTGTTATACAATGAAATACGACAAAGCAATGACAATGAATGATACATATCTACACAAATCTCACGGTGATGAATATCTTACAGTGTGATCTCACAGTGTTGAATGAGCGTATACATACCAATGACTTCATTTATATAAAGTTCTGAAAGTGGCAAAACTAGCAGTTATCTTGGGGGTGGTGGTATAGATGGTGAGGGGTGTAAGGGGGCTCCTGGGCTACTGCTAATTTCCTGATTTGGGAGATGGTTATTTCACTGTAGGAAAATTCATTAAGCTCTCTATTTATGATATGTACACTGTAGTGAATTGAATATTGGCCCCCATAAATATATGTCCATATCACATATTGGAACCTGTAAACATTACCTGATTTGGAGAAAGGGTCTTTGCAGATGTAAATATCTTAAAGATCTTGAGATGAGGAAATTATTCTGGATTATTTGGGTGGACCCTAAATCCAATGACAAGTGTCCAAAAAGAGGAGAGACCCACAGACAAAATAGGACAAAGCAATGTGAAGAGGGAAGCAGAGATTGGAGTGATATGGCCATAAACCAAGGAATGCTGGAGACACCAGAAGCTGAAAAGGATTCTTCCCTGGAGCATCTTGCAGGAATGTGACCATGCCAACCCCTTGATTTGGAACTTCTGGCCTCCAGTACTGTGAGAGAATGAATTTCTGTTGTTCGTAGTCACCCAGTTTGTGGTAGTTTGTTATGGCATCCCTAAAAAGCTAATGTAAATACTATTTTATGTATTTTTCAATACAGTTTACATTAAAGGGCTACCCTACACTTAGCAAGGGGATGACCATGATGTAAATATCATTGTAGCGTATCTATTTTGGGTATTTTACCTGCTTTCAACAGGTACCATGTAAGCAGGTAAAATACCCAAAATAGATACGCTACAATGATATTTACATCATACACATCCTCTGTCCTTGTGGGAAGAACAATCCAGCCCTACCCACCCCAGACCTGCTGGCACGTGCCACACTGAGTTCTGCTCTCCATGTCAGACTGGCTTGGTCTAGACTTTCTCAGTCTCTACTTATTCTGTGTGATTTTCTTCAAACAACTAAACTACGTGTAACTTTTTATATGCCACTTTCAGTCTCCTTCATTATTCATTCCTGTATTAAGGGCAATCCTAATGTGGTTTTTCTTTTTTTTTTTTTTCCTTTTTGTCTTTTTTACTGACTGGCAATGGGATTGCAACCCTCGGTGTCGTGCCCATACCGGGGACCGGCAAAGGGATCACAACCCTCGGCGTTGCGCCTGCGCCGCGCTCAGCCAGTGAGCTGGAACCGGTCACCACATGGGATCCGAACCCTTGGCGGGAGCGCCGCCGCCCATACCGGGGACCGGCAAAGGGATCACAACCCTCGGCGTTGCGCCTGCGCCGTGCTCAGCCAGTGAGCTGGAACCGGTCACCACATGGGATCCGAACCCTTGGCGGGAGCGCCGCCGCGCTCCCAAGCAGCGCACTCTCCAGTGCGCCACCGGGCCGGCCCCTAATGTGGTTTTTCAAGAACTCTTTATATAATTTGAAAAAAGCCTGGGGCAGTAGGAGGCCCAATTTTTTCATGGTATTGTGCAAAAAGAAGCATAGACTAGCATTTCAAAATAACTAAACATATCTGCAATCTTTGTTGAAAAACATTTAAAGATATCAGACTCATAACTCATTGCAACAGCTTTAAAAAAAACTCTTTCCCTTTTGTTGCCTCTAACTCCTGATCTCTCACACTTCTTAGGTACCCCGAATCCTCTATTTAACATTCTCCATCAAATCTCTACCAAACACTCTCTTCCAAATTGAGCTCAAAAGACTTACTTTTCCTCCCTCTACTCTTTGCATTTACTCTAGTTTCTCTATTCTCCCATGAACTAACCTTGACTTTTTCCTTTGCAAACCCCCTTTGCTTCTCCAGTTCTTGCTTTCTCTCCTGTCTCCACCCCCAAGCTTCAGGACCTGTTCACAGACTCAGCTTCTTTCTCTGAAGGCACGGGGTGAGGCCAAGGGGGCAAAGGAAGCTTCTCTTAGCTGGTGGGGCTGGGACAGGGCTGAAAAGTGGTAGAGAGAAACAGCCTGCAAAGATTTAAAAACTGTAATTTTAAACTTTTATTTTATACACATAATATTAATATCACTTATGATAACAGGGAAGGGCTTATGGTGGCCAAGCCTCAAAATGGCCCAGAAAAATTCTCTGATTTTAACATCTTTTTTTTTTTCCTCTAGACTGCCAGCAAAGTGAAACTTGGCTTTTATATTAAAGCAGTGAGAAGGCAGGCAGATACTGTTTTTCAGGAATCAGGCACCGCCATAGATATTTTACCTACTTAACATTTATAGCAATCTGGTGGTATTGGAATTCTTAATTTCAATTTTACAAATGAAGATCTAAAGAAACAGAATATTTAATGTCACATGATTGGAATTTAACAGGCCAGGATTCAAATGCAAGATTATCTGCCTCTGAAGCCCAGGCCTGTACAGTGCTTTAATCATTATTCAGCAATATCTATTAAGCACCCACTGGATCACCAGGCATGGTTGGTATAGAAATTTAGAGAAAATTTAAAGAAAGAAGATATAGTCCTTGGTCTTGAAAAGCTGCAGTGCCCATATGTTTTCCCTACACCTCCCAGACTTTATTCCACGGATCTTCCAAATTCCATTCCAAAGGATCATGTCTTGTTGTTTTACATGTTTTCTTTCATATCTTATAATGATCCACATGAATAGAAATTCAAGCATTTAAATATCAATGGAATATTCAGTAAACAGTGATTTTTAAGAACTTTCTTTGGCTGATCACTGAACAAGATACTGTGCCATGAGGATACAAGGAGAACGAGACACACTCTGACCCTCAAGCTGCTTGCTGTCAACGGGGCTAAGAGAGCAGCGACAGAAGCTCTGATAACTGAAGTAGTTAAAGGCTTAGGGTAGATGTAAGCATTTTGCTAGAAGTGTGAGAAACAGTGAAACTGTGTTTTACATTTGGTAACATTTATAGATAGTAGGTAACTTATATTGTAGTTATATAGACAAATCTGGAGGGAAAATAAAAGTATCCATTGAGATGTGAGTGGTGTAGTATCTATTTCTCATGTTGGAAAAACTCATGAATTTTGATCTGTTTTTATTTGCAACAGTCACCTGGAAAAGTCAGTTTGCCTCAAATGTGGAACCTGGCTTTTCATGAAGCCATCCTTTCATATCCTATTTTCCAGTTGAACTGATGGTTTGTGTTTCAGACCTTTTACCTGAGTTTGGGAGAAAGCAGTGATCATAAAAAGGATACCAAGACAGAAACCCTAAGAAGGTCATGCTAAAAACTGAAAATGGACAGCAAAGATAGATGGGCTTATTTCTCCTCATTTTTTTAAACACCTGGTCCACTACCGCTTAGAGTTTCAGGCAAATGTCTTGATTTCCTGAAAAGGTGATTGCAACAAAGGTGATATTGTGCTCATATGAAATATTTTTGTGTAGTAAATACTTGATCTAGAATGCCTGTGTGTAGAAATCATTCTCTATTTTTTAATGCAAGTAATATGTAAATATGTTCTATATGAAAAAATATTTGTAGTTTTCCTTTTCATTACCTCCTTTCTACCTTTAAATTTTCTCTCTCACCCCAACCAATCTCACTCCATTCTTCAGGGGTAACCATGGTTAATAACTACGCATCCTTCCGGACCTCTTTCTATGGATTTATTTATTTATAGATACACTATATGTATCATGGGCTTTCTTATATGTGCCTCTTTAGGAACCCGTGGAATACCACTAAATTTTCCTCTCGAACGCTGAGCTAATTTTCATGCTTTCTAGGAGTATATTAGTGCACCTATTCCTTAGATATTTGCCAACACAGTATATTATTAATATTTAAAATTTTACCAATGTGATAAGTAAAAAATGGAATTTTATGTTTTAATTTGAATTTCTCTGCTTATTAGTAAATTTGAGCAAAATTTTCACATGCATTTTAGCTATTTGTGTGTTTTCCTTCTATGAATTGGTTTTCATTCAGGAATTGTCAGGTCTGGCTGGGGGGAAAGTCCTGCTCAGATTTCCATATAAAAACAGAGAAGACTATATCCAAATTACAAGACTGAATGCTAATATGATTTACTTTCAGCTTTACTTGGTAATTTCTTAATACCGAAATAAATTGTTTGTTAATATCCAAGCCTGCTTATCAGAGTAACCACTTTTTGTTGGCTTTGCCTATTTGGGAACTATTCTTGCATATTTACCTTCAAATTTGAAGACTCTTTTTGTGCCTAGAATCCTACTTGCAGTAGAAGACAGTAATTGGTAACATCAGTTGTCCTACTTTGTAACCTGTGTCCACCACAGACTATCCTTCATACAAATGTAAGCAAGATCTATCCTCTCCTCCTCCTTTACTCCTTGTGTGTTGGGGGTGGGGTGGGGGGAAGAGGGAGAGGAGGAGCCAGCCCACCCTACCTTCCCTGCTCTTCTCTGCCACCTGGTCCTAGTCTCACCTGCCACATGTGCGACTCCACCTGGAATCTCTACTGCTTTGTGGCTGTTCAGCATTCAGAACTCCAGGCCTTGTTCTCCCAGTTGGGTGTTGTTGCTACCACAAAGTGGCTTCAGGGAGAAAAATGAGAGAGAATTATAAACCTAAAACTGGACCTTGAAGAGTAAGGAAAAAAAAAAAGGAAATTTACACTTCTCATCTGGGGTTACCTAGTGCTGCCTCCCTCATGGCTCCTCCTCTTCTCCCACCCTCATGAGAGGGTATGTTCTCAAACCAAGAGGCAGCCTTGTAGAGTGGTAAAGAGCAGGACCATGGAGACAGATGTCAGGTTGGAATTGCGCCTCCATCACTCATCGGCTGTATGGGTGGCAGCCTCTGGGATGGCACCAACTGATTCCCACCTCCTGGTATTCACACCCCTGTGTGGTCTCCTCCCACAGTAAAAGAGGGCTGGTTTGTGTGACCAATAGGATACAGCAAAAGCAACCATGTGTGACACCTGAGGCTAGATCAGGGCATTGTGACTTCTGCCTCGCCTTCTTGAATCATTTTCTTCTAGAGAAGCTGGTGGGGTGATATGAGAACACCCAGGCAGCCCTGCAGAGAGGCCCACGAGGAGAGGAACTGAGCCTTCTATGTAGAGCCGGCATTAGTGGGCTGCGGCTCAAGCAGATCTTCCGGCCCCAGTCAAGCTTTCAGATGACTACAACTCCAGGTGAGATCTGACATCTTAGAGAGACCCAAAGAAACTGTGAAATTTAGAAATAAAGTATTATTGTTGTTAAGCCACTAAGTTTGGGGGACTTGTTATGCAATATTAGCAGTATCCACATGTGTCAGATGATAATAATATCATCTACTTTAATAGCATTGTTGAGAGGATTAAATGAGTCATATATGTCCAGTGCATTCATTAGTACCAACGTATAGTCAATGCTATGTTTTTGCTAAATATTAGCTATTTTTGGTGTGCCAGTTTACACTGCATCAAACCCTTTTAGGAAAGCTAATTCCCAGGTCTGGCCCATAAGCCCAGTCCCTCCCATCCCCATTGGCCAGGACACTATGGGACATAGCAGCTTATTCCCTGGAGTTTGGGTTATGTGGATTAGAAAAGATCTACACTTATTTTTCTCAGAAAAATATTAATTATCCTTAACAACATTACAGTATAAATCCCCATTTTTCTAAAGACAATTTATCCACAGTGAATTCTAGGCCTTGGCATTACTCTATAGGTCCTGTTTCTCATCTGTTTCCTCAGTTTACGTGCTTTCCCAAACAGAAGAGCTTCCTGTTCCTACTCCTCACCCTTGAAATGTGCATCCTGAGCTTTCAAGATTTAGATGTGGAAAAGAGAAGATGAGAAGCTCTTAACCAAAGGGAGAATGTTATGGAGAGGTGTTTCTTTTCTGTTCTCAGTACCCATTTGCCTCACTTTCAGAGACAGAAATTGGGCACAACATGATTGATGAAGGACAGGACCATTAATGTCACTTAGCCCAACCTCTCACTTTAGAGATGAAGCTCTCAGGTTATCTGTCCTAGATGGTAGCTATTGAATATCAAGGCTGAGATAGTAGCCTGGGCTCCCTTTGTCACACACTTAACCCTTCCTTTCATTACTATGCAGTAGTTGGATGAGAAGAGTTTCCATTGACAGTTGCACCTTGGATATTTTTTCCATTCATTGTTTGATAGTTTTCTTGTCTATTCCATCCACAGACTCAGGAAAGAGTTAGGAAAAAGGCTGACATCTTTATCTCTCCTGTCAGAGATATTTTCCAGTTTTATGTACAGTGTGTTTTGAAGTCTTTGAAAGCCAAGGAGGCCTTTATTGCTGACATATTTCTGGAATAGCACTCTGTGATTGTGAAATGTTCCTTGGACTTGAAATATTGCATTACTCAGAGACTCTTTTCTTCCATTTGTGAACACTAATGGGAAAGGTGATTTGTTCACATGACCCTGGAGGTTCCAGATGTTTTGTCTGCCAACTTATGGGTAGTTTCTAAAAGTGGTTAATTAGTGGATCCTCCATCTGGTGGTTTTGCTTGCTGTGTAAAAACATCAGGCATAGTTACCAGGCTTCAAGTGGGATTTTCATAACTGTTATGGGGACTGTAAGGAAACACCTCTCTGAGTAAACTAGCAGGAATTCGTCTGTGCTGGAAACCATAGTCTGTATCTGGTCCCAAAGTATACAGCCAAAGAAAAAAGGTGGGATTTTGATATGCAGGGATGAGAGGGGGGGGAAGCATTCAGACTGTCCCTGAATAATCAGAGCTGCAGGGGTTTGCCTGGAAAGCAGCAAATGTAAGAAGCTATGAAACAAATTAGCAACAGAAGTGCCAGCTCTGCTTCTCCTTTGTGACATTATTATTTAAAGTTCAAACGTCTTTAATACGATTAATTTAATCTTTTTAGGATATTGCCACATTTGAAGAACCACAAAAGGACGCTGAATGAGCTGAGAGAAATACATGAGTGGATCTGCAATATGACAGCTGCTGCGCTGAAATCTGGATTGTACTATGTCAGTTTCCAACCCAGCACATATAATCCAGACAGAGACATAGCTTTCGTCTGCCTCGTTGTGATTTCCCTCTGTATAGTGTGGTGTGGGTCACCTTTGTTGGCTGCATTCTCATCTTCATGAGATTTGCATTGACTGATAGTTTAAACTCTGTGTTTATCTATGCCTGCGGTTCTTATTTCTCTCCCAGAGAAGTCTCCAGAGAAATACATATTCCCTGATGTGAGTGTCCCAGTTTTATTAATTAATATTTGGTGCCCAAATTCAGGCAGTTCTGTATGTTTCGTGCTAGGATACTGGGTGTGTTTATTATGTGTGTGTGTATATATATGTGTATATATATACACACACACATAATATATACTTATACTTTAATATATAATATATATATACACATATATATATGCACACACACACACATATACATGTATCTTTTAACACGTATTTCTCATGAAAATATAATTTGATAAAATAGAAACTTAAACCTACTTCCTGAATATCTCAAACTGATTTGAAACAGAACCACTTACAATAAACAGCAGAAGTTCTCTATTTGTTTGACTTTTGCATATTTCCTTCTCATACATTATTCTGTCTCTCATGATGAAATGATTGAAAAACACTGCTTCAACCCTTAAAACCTGGCTAATGTCTACATAAAGATTTAAACTTTAGCATGCCTGTCTATGCTCAAGCCTAGGAAATCCCTCTGCATTCATTGCTAATGTTTTCTATCTGCTCATTGAATCTAACCCTTGATTTCTTTTGTAGACATGTGTAATCTAAAGGCATGCAAGATTTTGCAAATGTTGGCCCATATTTTTGTTTCATAAGGTTTTATTTGGTCTGTTGACTAAGTTTTGATTACTTCCATATTGCTCTTAATTGCGTTAATATCCCCAAAGACTTCCCTATTTTGTGCATCCCTTTATCTTTGCTTCTTTTATCTCTTGCTGTGAGAATACAAAATTGCCGACATATTCAATGTATTTAAATCCTGAGTGTTGCAGAAGAGTTTTTAAATCTGTTGTAATTTTCCGATACTCAGCTGAGGACCATTACACATTCTGTTCAGTTAATCTGTTTTTAATCATATCTGTAAATGCTAAAGTCGTACATGAGAGAAATGGTGCATAAAATAAAACCAGACAAAGTGTACTTTAGCATATGTAAAATTAAATTCTTCCTTTGTTCTACCTACAAGTTTTACTGTCCTGTAGTTGTATAATCTTGACCTACACCAGAATTTATTTACCAAGAGTTTAGGGTACTGTATTAAAAAAAAAACTCTTAACTTTAACATATTTAAAATATTTATTAATTATTATTCATATCACAATAAGAAGTGATGAATGTAAGCATGCTTTTGATTCTGTTTCATAATGTATAGGCTAAAATACATTCAGCTGCAAATAACTAAGGAAAGCATTAACAGTGGCATTGACCTTAAAGACAATTGCTTATTTAATATGAATTCTGGATGATCCAGGCTCCTCACATCCTTCTGTTCTTCCATCCTTGGGTAGCATGTGCTATCTTTCTTATAGTCACACCACCAGGTACCCTACCTTCACACTACAATGTCTAAGTAGGAAGGGAAGGCCTAAGAGCAAAAAGACTCTCCTCCCTGCAGGATTCTGACATCTTATCAGGGGAATCTTTTTTGGAAGGCCTGTTATGTCCTATCTAGGTTAGAATTAGGCCACAGTGTAACCCTTAGACCAATTACTGGCAAAAAGGCAAGAACTTATTATCATGATTGGCTTAGGCTAATCATGATTATCCTGGCCTTTTGCATACTCTGCTCGAACAAAGAGTTTTGTTAGCAAGAAATAATTAGACTGGATGGGGGATGAGGAGTTTGGAGGAAGGGATAGCTGTTTGCCGCACTTGATAACTGTTCAAGGTTTAACTCCTACCTACAAAAGTCACTATCGTTGTATTTAGACCTATGAAGTCAGTTAAAATGTTCTCAAGTGTTGCATGTTTATACATTATTCCTTGTAATTTAAAATAGCACATTTTATTATAACATTTCCTTCCTTAGTACAATGGACACAATATACTATTCTACAGATGGAAAAGGGAAATCAGCAAAAGCCTAGAAATGGGTAGAAAAATTAGAAAGGGTGAAGGAAAAGGACAAAGACTAAATTGTCATGTGTTTCGCCTGCAAAATTTCTTCTCTTGTATTACAAATGCACAGCTTTGTGTTTTAGCCTACCAGTGGTGAATTATTTCCTCAAAATAAAACTTCAGAGCTCAGTGGGTGAAGGGTTACAGTCAGTAGAATATAATTCTGCTGCAGAATCTAGCCGGTTATCTAAATGAATAAATATAGAAATGTGGAAAGCTAGTATGTTCAGCCATTAATCTTCTCATTCCTCTTATTCTTTGTGGGAGTTTGGTCCTCTATTCATTCTTAGAACAAAACTAAGTAGGAAAAGCTAATGCACAGTAGTAACACTTTTATTCTTAGGGCAGCCTCTGAGTTGAAAGTTAATTCTTAGGTGCCAATCCAAACCTGAGGAAAACAATTACCCGAGACACTTTTTACTTTTACTTAAAGGAAGTATGATGACCAGTATTAGGATTCTTTTGGATACAAGTGACAGAAACTCATTTCAAACTAACTTATGCAAAGCACAGGATTTGGGGGAAGAATACTGAAATAGCAGAGATTCAAGGGGAAAACTCAGTAACCAAGACTTGGGAGAGGACGTAGTGTCCTGAGCCAAGGACCCTGAGTGCCCCTGCAAATCTCATGTTTCTGCTTCTTTCTGATTGTTCATTTTCTGAGCTTGGTGTTCTCCATGTTGGGGGGACCAGGGCCACGGGCAGCTGCAGGAACACATCCTTACAGCAATGTGATCAGAAAGGAAAGCACTCTTTTTCTCCAGAAAAAGTTTGCAACATTCTGAGAAAGGACTCTGATTTTTCTGGTGTGGGTCACGTGAGCATGCTTGGAGCAGCCACGTACTTGCAGGTGGGGGACAGAGGGGTGAGAAATTCTAGGACTGGTCCATCTCGGGGTAAGTTCTGCCCCCATGGTTAGGAGTACCTGGACAGCACACGCACTCTCCCACCAACCCCCACTAGAACCATGGCTTTGAGGAAATATCTCCAGAAGGGGAGTTGTTCTCAGTGATAAATGTCCATTATACAGGCCTCACTCTTGGGGTTCCTGATTTACTAGTGTGGGTGGGGCCCCAATATGGAAGACAAGTGTATGATGGTCCCCTGGGATTTCGTGATGAACTGGTGTGGGCTCAGAACCTTAAAGAAAGGCTCAATGGTGCGCGTAATCCAAGGCCAGCTGTGAGAACCAGATTGACTCTCTTAGGCCCTTGCAATCAATCTTAGGCCCTAGCCCTACACAACTGTACTGAGACAGCTCTCCTACAAGTCATTGGGTCCTCCTAAATGCCACCGCTCTCTACAGCCACACTTCCCAGCTCATTCTTATCAAACTTGCTACAGCACTTTAATACTTATTCCTTAGATCATTCAGCAATATTATTTGATGAGTCCTAGGGATTATGCAAAAAACAAGGTCCCTCTTGCTAGTGCTACTTTCATGGGAGAAACAGGAAATAAAGAAGTAAACCAGAGAATGGATAATTTAATTGCCACTTACAATAAGTATTATGAAGAAAATAAACAGGATACCGTGAGAGCAAGTGTTTATGAAAGATCTACCTGAATAGGATTTATTTTCCCATAATTAAAAAAAAAAGTCTCCCCATTAACAGCTTTGGTGCCAGGCTCCCTCCTGGTCTGCTTCTAAGCTCTTTGATCTACTTTTCTCTGGATTTGCTTCCTTCTCCCTCTTTTTGTGACATAGCAAACCCACAGCCAAATAACTAAGTAGGTGACTTCAGTTCTCTCAGTCCCTCGTTCCTTACTCCTAAGGGCTCTTCCTCATTTTTCTTCTTCTTCTTATTTCTCTTGCTATGCATTGAAATTATTGATCTTATTCAAACCTTCTTCCTCAAGATAAATGCCTAACAGAGGCAACGATTCCTGCTGGAAGACAACTGGTTAGAGGGAAAGGATAATTTTAGGATAGGTCTTCCCTGTGATTTTCATGTTGCCAAAGGAACAACTTGGTCCAACTTCTCTGAGCAGACATGTAACACATCAAAGTAACATGATCCTTACGTTTCCATTTGTGTCCGTTTTCCATTTTTTTAATTTCCTCACTCATTCTTGGTTATAAACAAACTGATATGCTTATAGACAAACATGATCATCAAATTTCTGCATATAATAGCAGTTAAGTAATGGTGTTAAATAAATCTCAGTGCTGTTTGGACTGGAGGCAATTTCCTCCCATCACTGAACATTTGTAATATACTTTCTGTAATCTTCCTTCCCTCCCATGCAGATGAATGCCAGGCTGTGTACACTCACCAGGCAACCAAAGTCTAGGACGTGGGCCAAGCTTGTCGTGTCTCAGCTGCCATGTTTTCTCTCAGAACGAATTGGTATTCGCCTCATTTCCAAGCTGGTCCACTGTTTTGTAGTGACAGAAATCTGTCACCAAAATCTTGGTGGAGCTTCCCAGAAACCAGGCTGTGCTGATGTAAGTTATGGAGCCAAAAGGAGTTTGTGGCTTGGCAAAATGACATTTTATTTAAAGTATTCTGGTTATGTTTATAAGGCACATTAAGCACTTTTATAATATTTTAAAAATCAAGGAAAATTACTTGGTAATAAAACATGTCTTCCAAGGAAATTGTTTTGAAAGCTGCGGTCCAACATTCCCAAAAGCAAATAATTAGATTCCTAGCCTCATAGCCACAGTGTGAGCAATCTTTCAGAGAATAAGCCTTTATTAATCCTTCTCTTCCCTTTCTTTCAGGCTACTCTCTAATACATGTTTTCTTTTCCAGTCTTCCTCCTGTTGCCACAACATTTTTTGCTAGCAGGCTCAATTTTTTCCAACTGTTAGCTAATGGGGTTTCCTTTATTATGATACACTTCTCTGAAATCCCTAGACTCCTCTATTTGCTAGGTCTGTCTTGTAAGATAGTCAGCCCATCAGACAGACAACGGAGAGAATTTATTGAATGTTCAGTGTGTGAACAGAACTGGACAAAGTAAGATGCAGAAATACTTATGGTCCAGTTGGGAGACAGAACATAAACACATGAAAGAGACAAAGGAACAAAGATAAAGCAAACGGTGTCAGTAAGTGGCTCCAGATGGATAATTGAGGGATATCCAGTTGGATCAGGTTCATTAGGGGAGATATTCTGGAAGAGAACAATTGAGAGGGGAGGATTGAAGGAAGAACTGGAGCAAGACCAGCTGGGGACAGGAGAGGAGGTTCTCTCTATTGCTCCACAGAGAGTGATAATAAGGTTCATCTAAGGAGTTTTGCTTCTAACAGCCACCTTAAAGGTAGCCTTTACATCACTTGGACTCCTGAGTGCTGGGATAGTTTCCCAGCCTCTGTGTGCGAGTCACAGACAGCATTGTCGACTGTGCACCCCCACAACAGTTCATTAAATCCTTTCAGCTGGACACTTCTGGGGAAACTAAGAGACGGGAGTGTGCGTTTGTTTGCCTAGGGAGTTTGGAGATACAGCAGCTTTGGAAATATTTTCTTTGCTGAAGTGATTTTGTTCCTGAAATCTGTTCTTTGTGAAAAATATCACATCTCCCCATTTGGAAAATCAGATTGAATACAGGAAGTGGCAGCTTAAAAAAACACACGTTCAATGTATTTCTTGCTTTCTCAAGGTGATAAACAGTAGTTGATGAACTGCAAATCTCTCTGAATTATAGAAGCTCTCTGTTAACCTGGGGGGATTTTAACAGATTTTTAAGCTTCTGTCTTGTAACTCTATTTTTCTTCCTCTGGAAAGTAAATAAGTAGAATTAACCTCACAATCAGACCAAACACTTCTTTCCGATCCTTGTTTTCTCTGCCTGGGAAGCTTGGGTCCTCACCATGCTGAACTTCTAGCAGTTTATAGAATGAGCCAGGCATTCCCACAGCTTCTTGCTTTTGCCTATGCTGCAACCTTTGCCTTAAATTCTCCTCCCTTTGTTCTCTCATGGGCAAACACATCCTGCTTATACTCCAAAAGTCACCTCATCTTTGACAACAGCCCCTTCTTTCTTCTTTCTGGACTAAACACTTGTAGAGGATTCATAAAGCAAGTGTACCTCACAGGGCCTGGTTTTCCAAAGCCTTACAGTTTCAAATATTGACCTTGCAAAGGACAGGAAATTTCCCCCAGGGCATTGAGTCTCTGTTGCAAGATAAGAATCGTAACACAGCAAGGCTGCTGGTTCTAAGACAGACAAGTTACTAATTGATATGTAAAGCTACTAAAAAGCTACTAGAGGAAAAAGGAATGTCGGCTAAATCAAGCCTTTGTCAGTGGACCACTTAATTGCCTAACAGAATGTCATCTGACTTGTTTTTACTGAATGTTACCAGCTTCTATTGTAAAACTTGTTAAACTGTACTTAGCAAAACCCCACCTATGACCTATGTCTCTTCCGGTAATTTCTTGGCCTGGAGAATAAATGCAGAAAGAGAACCCTGATTCGTGGTTAATTTCCCAAATGGAAGGATGCCTTGTGCTTGAGGGTCCTGGGATATTAACCCCTTTCTGGGGCTTCTCACTGCTCAAAAGAGATGGGCTTTGAGTAATCTTTGGCTGCTCCATCACCCAGGGGAAATGGGGTGACAAATCCATGGGAGGCAAAGCAACAAACACTCTTTCCATTGTGTTCTGAAAACACACTGATCAGATCTCCTCACAGACTTAGGGCACATATCATCATTTGGGGAGGGCATGTCTTTATACCCTGCCTTATCTGAACTCCTTAGGGTTAGGCATGTGTTTTCTCATATTCATATATCCCATACTTAGCACCACAAAAGACAGGTAATAGGTGTTGTTCTCATGTTTAAAAGCCAACCAATAATCTGCTTTTGGGGGCACCTGGATTTACTTAGAACACCATTTCACTTTTAATAAGTTATTGACAATATGGAAGATGTCATCTAAATACACATAACAATGAACAGAATTTCAAAACTCCCAATAAACTTGAGATTATCGTTGATCTCAAATTCTTTGGAAACTTCTTATACCTAATTTGCTCTGGCAGTTTAAACACACAAAAATTTGTGTTAATATTGTCTCAATTCGTACAGCAGACTATCATTTCTTTTGCATGTTTATTAAAGTGTCCAAATACAGGGGTTCTCATGGATATTTGAAATCAAAAGTACTGAATGAGTTTGATATTGCAAAATAACCAATTTTTTCATACACTTTTATTTTGTGATTTTATGTATTGCTTTTGATTTTATCATCTGTTTTACTGTTTTACTTTCTTAACAATATGTGTAATCAATACTGTGCATTCATCTTTTTCCCTCCCCTTGGGTATTTTATTTGTATTTTCTATTTATTTCCTACAAGTTTTAAGTATAAACATTCTCACAGATTGTTGATGAACCTATGAAAAGGATTGGAATGTAGGTAATGTTTATGCACATGTGTGTGTATATTTGTGTTCGAATTTAGGATTTATTAATTGATAATAATTAGTATCCTAATGTAAATTAAGATGTTTTAGAGCTAAATCCTGAGTTCTGCTTTCAAGGGTATAGTAATCTAGTGGTGAAAACAATGACTGTTCACATGTAACTGAAGGGGAAGCAAAAAAAAAAAAAAAAAAAAAAAAACCCATGAAAGTGGTACAGAAGGAAAAATGATGTGGGAGTTCAGAGGATGGTATTTCTCTCATACTGGGAGATAGTGGTGGGTCAGAAGGCTTGACATCCTTACTTGAGGAAGACAGGGGCAGGATATTTCAGGTGCAGCAAAAGGTGAGTAAAGGCAGGGAGAAGACTCATCTTGAGAGCTGTAAGTCATTCATTTTGGCTGGGGCTTCAGAATACATTGAGTCTTTCTTTAGCCAAGATGTTACCTGCTCAGCCACTTTAATTCATACAACTGAATCTAAATTAAATTGAGAGGCAGAGTCAAGTTATCCCGTTTTAAAGCCTAGACTTTGATTGTTCACCACTTGCTTTTGAAAAACACAGATGAAGTTAATACAGTATATGCCAAATGCAAACCTAGCTGTAGTACAAGTTTTACTATAAAGGCACAATTCCTACTTCCTAATAACACATTCCTAATGCAACCAGTTTATAGGGATGCTGTCCACAATGACAAAGAAACATGGCTGTGAAAGGGCTGATCTCAGGGTTCACCCTGCAACACTCAGGCATATGGGCAGAAAATTCAAATGGGGCAGGTTCTCCCTATTTCTACACCATTGAATAATCAGAGTGGGGAAGGGAATTATTTCCTATTTAACAATGAATTCTGAGTAGCTATAGATATGGAAGCTCTGCCCTCATGTGCTCATAGCAGCATAGGTCTGAGGTGTGACAAGAAGTGTGGAAGACTAGATCAGAGGAACAGGAGACACAAGAAATGGTAGCAGCTGCAGAGTTAGGAAAGCTGAGCTTTGATAGCCTTTGTCTTTCTCCTTCCACCCCCACATCGCCACGGGTCAATGCTAAAGTCTCTTTCTGCAGGCTCTTATTTAAAGTTGGTTGTTTAATAAGACCCAGGAGGCATCTTGGGAACTCAGGGATGAGCACTAGAATGAAAGATTTGTTTAGTCCTGGCTTTGCCACCAGCTGGTGGTATGACCAGAGCTTTATCATTAATTTTACCCTCACCCTAAATAGCTCTCCTCTGTGCTCTTACAGTAGGCTCACAATCATACTTCTTTAATTATACCCAAAAGAATATATTGACTATGCTATAGGAGTTCTTCCAGGTGCACTTGCATTGTAAGAGAAGTTTTTCTTAAGGGTGAAGAAGCCCTGAGGCTACAGGGGATTATTCAATAAAGTGCACTGAAAGATGATGAAATGATGTTTGAGTATCTTACCTTGTGACATGACGAACTAAAATTTGTGCGTAATTGTCTTCTTCATTCACTTAGACCAGTATGTCTTCCTTCCTTCCTTCCTTCCTTTCTTCCTTCCTTCTTCACTTTTTCCTTTCTTCTTTCTTTCCCTCCTTTAGTTCTTTAATTCTTGTCAGAAAAAAGTTGGAATGTGAATCTAGGAAAATAAAGATGTAGGATGGGCACAGCCTCACTTCAGTATTCTCTGGACAGAGGGTTAACACTCATCCAGATGCCAAAGATCTCATCAATCACCACACTTTGGTTAGACTTTGAACTGCTAAGAAATGCTTTGGATCTTCAGAATAGATGTTTTCTGGGGGTAAAAATGGTTATGTTCTCTTTTGTTGAACTGTGCTACTTAAGTCTAGCAATTCCAAAAGGGGAAAATGAAAACTGTTACTGTGGTAGGGCAGTGTGTCGATTCCTCTCTTCCCCTGTGTTTCTGCTCATGTCACCTCTGTGAAAAGTGGTGCTTGGCATAATAAATAAAGTCATGCTAGGAGAGGCAGTCAGTAATGACAAGAAAAATGTTTCTATCTTTTAGAATCTCTCTACTCTAATGACTATCACAGTCTCAAGTTTGATTCCAGAAGAGAGGACTACAGGGTTAGTGCAGAGCTGTGGAAAATATCTAAACAAGGACATAAGGAGCAAGAAGAGGAAAGGAAATGAAGGGGCAAAGGGAACCACTATTGCTACTTGCTGGATGGCTCTGATTGGATTGAAGGCCATCTGGCTGAGCAAAGTCAGTAAATATTCTATAGTATTTTCTAGTCTACATGAATGTTTGTGAATGGTTAATAGCAAGAGGACTATTATTAGAATGTTCCAACATACTTTTGCAGACATTGTGGTGCACAGTGGGCAAAGTGTAATAAGAAAGAATCCCTTAAGCAAGAAGAATGCACAAGTTTTGGTAACTATAAGCCTTTTGACCTAATAGAAGTATAGAACATTGAAATTCATCAATTGTCATTGGAAAAAAGCATATTATGGATTGAAATCAATAAAATTGAAAACAGTGTAAAAAGGAAATCAATAGAGAAGATCAACAGAACCAAAAGCTGGTTCTTTAAAGATCAATAAAATTGATAAGCTGCTAGACAGGCTAAGAAAAAAAGAAGGAAGACACAAATTTCTAATGTCAGAAATAAAAGAGGGGACATCACTACAGATCCCACAACATTAAAAAGATAATCAAGGAATACTGTTAACAGCTCTATGCCTACAAATTTGATAATCTAGATAAAATGGATCAATTTATTGAGAGATACAATCTGTGAAAACTCAGTCAAAAAGAGATAGATCTGAAGAGACCTGTATCTATCAAAGAAATTGAAACAATAAATAATAACCTTCTAATGAAAGCAAAGGTCCAGATGAGTTTATTGGTAAATTCTACCAAACATTTAAGGAAGTAGTTAAACCAGTTCTTTACAATCTCTTTCAAAAGATACACACAGAGGGAATACTTCCTAACTTATTCTATGAGGCCAGCATCTCTATAATACAAAAAACAGACAAAGACATTGTAAGAAAAAGAAAGTTACAGACCAATATCTCTCATAAACACAGATGCAAAAATCCTCAAAGAAATATTAACAAACTGAATGCAACAGGGTATAAAAAGAATTATACACCATGATTAAATGGGATTTATCCTAAGTATTCAGGGCTAGTTCAACTCTTGAAGATTAATTAATGTAATCCAACACATCAAGAGACTAAAGAACAAAGGTCACATAAGCATATCAACAGACGCAGAAAAAATATTTGACAAAATCCAATAACCATTCATGCTAAAAACTCTCAGAGAACTAGTAATAGAGGAAACTGCCTCAACTTGATAAAGAACATCTACAAAAAAACCCTGCAGCTATGATCCTACTTAACGGTGAGAAACTTGATGCTTTCCCATTAATGTCATTACCAAATAAAGAATATCTTCTCTCACTACTGCTTTTCAGCATCATACTGGAAAGAACTAACCAAAGCAATAAGATAAAAAAAGGAAATAAAAAATACACAGGTTGGGAAGAAAGAAATAAAATTATCTTTGTTCACAGATGACATGTTTGTCTATGTAGAAAATCCAAAAGAATCAAAAAAAAAAAAAAAAGAGAGAGAGAAAGAAAAAACTCTTCTGAAACTAATAAGCAATTGTAACAAGGTTGTAGGATACAAGATTAATATACAAAAGACAGTCACTTTCCTACATACTAGCAATGAATAAGTGGAATTTGAAATTAAAAATATATTACTATTTACATTGATACCCCCTCAAATGAAATAATTTAGGTATAAATCTACAAACAAAATATGTATAAGATCTATATGAGGATAACTACAAAACTCTGATGAATGATATCAAAGAACTAAATAAACAGAGAGATATTCCACGTTCATGGATAGGGAGACTCAGTATTGTCAAGATGCCAGTTCTATTCAAATTGATTTATAGCTTCAATGCAATTGCAATCAAAATCCCAGCAAGTTATTTTGTGGATGTCGGCAAACTGATTCTAAAGTTCATATGGAGAGGTAAAAGATCCAGAATAGCCAGCACAATATTGAAGGACATGAATGAAGTTAGAAGACTGACACTCCACAAGTTTAAGACATATTAAAGCTATGGTAATAAAGACAGTGTGTGAAAAAACAGACAGATTAATGGGACAGAATGGAGAGCCCAGAAATAGACCTACATAAATATAGTCAACTGAGCTTTGACAGAGGATGAATGGAGCAAAGATAGTCTTTTCAACAAATGGTGCTAGAACAACTAGATATGCCAAAAAATGAATGATGAATCTTACATCATTCTCAAAAATTAACTCAAAATGCATCATAGTCCTAAATGTAAAATGAAAAACTATACAATTCCTAGAAGAAAACATAGGAGAAACCTAGATGACTTTGGTATGGTGATGAGTTTTTAGATAAAACACCAAAGGCACATTCCATGAAAGAAATAATTGAGAACCCGGACTTCATTAAAATTAAAAACTTCTGCTCAGTGAAAGACAATGTCAAGAGAATGAAAAGACAAACAAAAGATTGGGAGAAAAAAATATTTGCAAAAGATACATCTACTAAGAATGTTATTGCAAAGAACTCTTAAAACTCAGCAATAAGCAAATGAACAACTCAATAAAAAAATGGGCAAAAGACTTAAACAGACATCTCACTGTTTATTTACAGTTGATAAATAAACATATGAAAAGATGTTCAACATTATGTATCATTAGAGAATTGCAAATTATAACATCAGTGAGATACCACTACACACCTATTAGAATGGATAAAATCCAGAGCACTGGCACCACCAAATGCTGGAGAGGATAAGGAGCAAAAGGAACTTTCATTCATTGCTGATGGGATACAAAATGGTACAGCCACTTTGGAAGACAGTTTGGAAGTTTCTTAAAAAACTAAACATACTCTTATCTTATGATCAGCACTCACACACCTTGGTATTTACTCAAATGAATTGAAAACTTATGTCTGCACAGAAACCTGTACAAGAATGTTTCTAGAAGCTTTATTCATAATTGCCAAAACTTGGAAGCACCTAGATGTTCTTCAGTAGGCAAGTGGATGAATTGTGGTACATCTAGATAACGGAATATCATTAAGTGTTCAAAAGAAATGAGCTATCAAGTCATGAAAAGACACGGAGGAAACTTCAATGCCTATTACTAAGAGAAAGAAGCCAATCTGAAAAAGCTTCACGCTTATGATTCCAACTATATGACAATCTAGAAAAGGCAAAACTATGAGCACAGTAAAATGATTAGTGGTGGTGAGAGGTTGTGGGGAGGGAAAGATGCATACACAGAGGACATTTAGGGCAGTGAAACTACTCTGTATGATACTACAATGTTGGAGACATGTCGTTAGATAGTTACTAAAACCCATAGCATGTACAACACCAATAATGAACCCTAATGTAAACTATGAGCTTTGGGTGATAATGTTTATTGATTGTAACAAATGTTCTACTTTAGTGTGTGATATTGATAGTGGGGAAGGTTGTAAATGAGTCAGGACAGGAGGTATATTGGAACTGTCTGTATTTTCTGCTCAATTTTGCTGTGAACCTAAAATTCCTCTAAAAAAGAAAGTTTATTAATTTAAAAAAACTAAGTATAAAAGTATATGCAAATGATTTAAAAAACTTTAATCATAATAAGAGAAACACAAAATTATATTGAGACACCATTTCTTACCTCTCCAATTGTCAGAATTTGAAATCTAGATGACACACTCAGTGAAGCTACAGAACACTCTCAGACATTACATTATGGAATGCAAAGTAGACCCTGGATAATTTCCACCATAAGTTTGATGATGCATCTGCAGGAATATGAAATAACATATGCACAATGCTATTATCGTGGCATTATTTGTAATACTAACGTGCACATCCATAAGACATAGATAAATAACATACCATGTATCAACACAATACAATACCGTGCAGTCATTAAACAAAACCAAAAAAGATTTTTTGACACTAATTTATAAAATATACTGTTACGTTAAAAAAGAAAGAAACAAAAAAGATCATATGATTGCTTATTTTTTGCAAAAACAAACACATGAAGGATAAACCAGAAACTAATGAAAATGTTTATCTAAGGGTGTATTGGGGGAATTGTGATACAAATAGAAATTTCTTTAAGAATGCATTTTAATATGATTTTGACTTTTGAATCAAATAAAAGTTTTAAATATGCAAAAATTAAATTTAATGAAAAAGGTAAAAAAATCAAACCCTTTATTTGCTTACAAATAATAATAAATGGACTTAATTGGATATCAAGTTATTCTATAACCCCAGAGGGAAAATAATACCTTTGAGTAACTTTTGCTCACATGCTCTGTAAATCCTTAATGAGATATAGTTTTAGTACAAGAAGAATGCAATCAACTCTTGCACTTTACTTAGTAGTTTTGCCATTATTTAATGGGATTTATGTTGTATTGGTGCAATGTGTAAATATATTGATGTTGTTGGAAACCAGAGTTTCCACTGTGGAAGCAGAGAGAAACAATATGGATTGTGGAATGTGAAGAAGAATCTGTCATGGTAGGTTTGAATTAGAGTTATCAGTATGAGTAGATATAAACCAATGAGTAAAAATAGTGCATTTGCTGCTTCTGTTTGTTTTGGATATATTTCCCCATCACGCCAACCTCCTGCATGCCCCAGTTCTGTCTACTAAAATGCCTGGAATCAGTTATACCCAAGAAGCTATGAGCACACCTAGAACCCAGATCTTGGTATCTAAATAACATTCTCCACTAAAAGAAACCAGGTTCCTTTGAGAAAAGCTAATTCTTCCAGGGCCAGGGAATGTACAAGGCAAGCCTCAGACACCATGTGCTGGAAATCAAGGAAGTGCTCAAATCTAAATAAGGCTACATCGAAGTATAAAGGGGCTAGCTTGAAGGCTCCCACTAGGCAAGTTATGTGTAATTTGGCATCCAGATAATAGTAATAATATAAAGAGCAAAGGATTAAAACACATGGGGAAAAAGCCCAAGAAATCACAAGGAGAGAGGGAGAAAAAGAGAGAGAAAGAGAGAAGGGGAAAGATTTTTCTATGCAGATGAATGCCAGGTAATAAATCTAGAAAGAATGATAGAATTAGAAAATTACCAATGTAATAAGTAATTCAGGCAAAGATTATAAATGGATGGTGACACTACTGGATGAATATTTATTGGGGAATGAGCAAGTCATGCAACCTCAAAGTATCATTCCTCAGATTACTTATTAATTACAAAGAGAAAATTGTACCCTCATTGTACAGACATGGGGCAGTTGCCAGCTTAACAAAAAGGTCAAACTTTGCACTACCCATAGGGAGACAGCCTGACATATGTGCTCTTGATATGATGTAATGAAAAGAACACAACCTACCTTTGTGACGTTCCAGACAAAAATCTTTAACCTGAGTTTAATCATGGGAAATACATGAAGCCAATTAAAATGTGTGATATATTCTGTAAGATAACTGACCTGGAATCTTCAAAAACTTATAAAAATCAGAAAAGATGAGGACCATATTAAAATTCAGGAGCCAGCCAACTTTTTCTGCAAAGGGCAGAGAGCAAATATTTCATGTTTAGTAGGTCACATAGGTCTCTGTTGTATGTTTGTCTTTCTTTCTTTTTTTTTTTTTTTGTTGTAGTTTGGTTTTATGACTCTTTAAAAATTTAAAAATCCTTCTTATCTTGAGATATAAGAACAAACCATAAAGGACTGGACCATGGCCATAGTTTGATGACTGCTGTTCCAGATTAAAAGAAAATGAAGAGACAGAACAACCATATTCAATTTGTGAACCTCGATTGGATCCTAGATTGAAAAAAAAAAAACAGGTACAAAAGTTATTGTGGAAATAACAGGGGACATTTAAATATGATCTGTATATTAGAAGAGACTTCTGAATTATTGGTGCTTTTTTTAGGTGTGATCATGGTGTTGTGGTTATACTTGAAGATGTTCTTCTTAGGGATGCCTGATGAAATATTCTGAAATAAAGGATCATGTGGTCATCATGTTGCTTACTTTCAAATGTTTCAGGGAAAAAAATAGAAATAAAGATACTCAGAGTCAGTAAGTGTTCTTAAGTGATTGAATGGATGTACATCCGATTTACCCATTCTTTTGCAAATATACCTGGGGAGCTGAAAGATCGTAAAAATCAATTGCCAGATTCTATGCAGGAATGGATGAAATAAACCTTTGGAATAGAGTCTAGATTTCATTTATTAGTATTTGAAGATTTGGGTCATACGTGAATGATCAGAAAGGAAGGAAAAAATTGATTAGCGTTAGACTCAAAAGACGGTATTAACAGAAATTATAAAGACAAATTATTTTTTGAGTTTTATTTCAGAATACTGGATCTATAAGCACCACGGAGACTATTACTTGAACCTGTTCATTTTGCACATAGGAAATCACTACCTAACACTAACTGGTAAATTTGTTATGTGTCCAAATTTACCAGTTAGTGTTAAGAACAGGGACTAAAACACACAGTATATCTGTCTTTCTATTGTGCTATGGCTGCTTTGTATAGCTCAAAGTTATAAATTTGATAACGTCCATATTTACCTCAATTCATAAGATTAAACTTCCTATCAATTACTTCAAACACAGCAAAACTTTCAACAGTTTTTTTTCCTACTTGCATCTATCACTATGTTGATAATGACAGAATGAATCAGAAATTGAGTAATTTACTAATTTGCTGGAAGTTATCCAGTAAATTCAGGCTATGTGTACAAACATTTGGGTAAATGCATTCTTAAATATCCAGCCCCTTGCCTCTTATATACATAAAACCAAACAAATTAAACTCAGAAGGCACTCAGCATTGTGAGGGCAGAGAAGGTGACCCTGATGTTTTGTTTATTTGTTTTTGATTTACATTGTAAAGCACAGGAGTATGTGAAGAAGAGATCTATTTGCAAAAGTCCAATTATCTTGTAAAGGCTCCTCCCTGAGAAAGAGCAGCTTTTCTCTCCTGTTCCAATGAAAGTGGAGCTTGATGGCACAGATGGATAATTAAATATACCACATTCAAAGCTAAGGGAAATAAGAGGTGAGGTCAGGGGAGAGGGAGGAATTAGAAGGGTGCAGGGCAGAGAAAATCCATAGAGGAAAGAGATTCAGCAGAGAAAGATTCAGCAGAGAGCATGTGGATGTGAACTGGAGGACATTTCCTCCCCTCTAGAGACAATGAGAGGGATATTTCATGGTTGGCTTTGAGAGAGACAGAGTAAAGAACCCAGTTGTTTTGAAGATCCATTTGCATTTGATGGATATGAATTCCCTCCAGATTTATATTCAAAATTACCTCTTTATTTTGAGAAAAAAAAAAAGGAATTGCAGAGATTTGTATGTTAATATTAATCTCTAGTAGCTAGAATTATTAAAGTTCCAATTAGCCTATATCAGAGTTTGACATCCAAGGACACCTCTATTAAAAAGAGGTTGCTGTGTGGTTTGTTCTGCAGATGGCTTTGATGTCTTTACCAAAAAGTGTCTTTTCAATGTAAAAAGAATGGAGCAGTGGCTGTCCATGACTGCCTCCAGTGTGAGAATGTGCTGGAATATTTTATTGTTGGGTTGGCATTGAAGTCTGCTGTGAAATGATTTTTATGAATGCTATTTCCTGGGAGGCTCACAGAACTGAGAATTGCATGTCATGAGGCCGTGATCCCAAGGAGCAGAAATCAAATAAATAAAGGTTTGGGGAATTATGGTCTATGGGCTATATTTTCTTCTCAAAATGAGTCCATAGTTCACTTTGATGGTAAGTTTAAATGGATCATACCAGAGTAAAAAAAATACATTTATCTTTAAGTGGTAAGAAAGTTACATTTAAGAATTTCCCCCATAAAAATAATACCCGAGGGCTAAAATTCAAGAGAAAAGAGAAGACAAGAAAAGAGAGTGGTTACTATGGTAGAGGGAGATGGTTTAATATGCAGTTTTAAAGCTTTTCGTTTAATAATATTCAAATATGGAAATAGGAAATTGCAATTTAGAGTTTACTGTTCCATATGGGCATATGCTTGAGGGATTTTGTCTAACAGTCATATCAAAAGGGTTTCTCCTTAAGGAGAAGTAGGCTAATTTTGAGAAGAAAGAGCCAGATATGTTGCCTGCAGCTGCAGAACAAGGAACCTGCTTCAACTGGAAGCAGAATGGAGAGAACTACTGGTTATGTTCTGGGTCAAAGCAATCATCTCTATAGCAGAATAATTTGAGGAGATTTTTATTTAAATTTATATAGATTTATATAGATCTGACCCCACAGAAATTCTTAGCAAATGTTCACTAGGTCCAGCTCAATGAAATGTTATAATTATTTTCCAGGTAATTTTAAGGAGGAGGCATGTTTTAGAACACAGTGGGAAGGAAATAATTAACAAAACTTTTATATTCAAGTATGAGACACAGGCGCTCTTCAGACATTCATATTCTTGTGGATTATTAGGTTGACTCATTCGTTGCCAATAGCAATGATTTGGACAACTATTTGTAATATGGATTAAAACTTCAGGGCTGGCCCGGTGGCACACTGCTACAGTGCGCCACTTGGGAAGTGCGGTGGCGCTCCGGCCGAGGGTTCGGATCCCACGTGCAGACCGGCGGCTCACTGGCTGAGCGAGGAGCGGGGGCAACACCGAGGGTTGCGATCCCATTGCCGGTCCTGGTCCGGTACGGGCGCGACACTGAGGGTTGCGATCCGTTGCCAGTCATGGGAAAAAAAAAAAAAACTTTAAATGACTGGGACCATTTATAGTCATGAGCAGAATCCACCTGATTGAAATCAAAGAGTAATAAATACAGGATTTTTCAATCTGTACTAAAAGGAAAAGAAAATTCTGGAGAAAGTTTTTCCTATTAGAGGGTTGTGAGAGTCAAATGATGTACTTGATGAGAGAACACTGAAAAACCTTATAGAAATCAATGCCAATCACCAGTAAATGCCCAATGTGTCTGCTTTCAATGGATATTAAGCATTTAAAACGATCTGTTTATAATTTTTCTATCTTATATTATTCTACAAATCTGCTCTTACAATGAGCTAAATAATAATGAACACAAATATGAGTATTGCAAGTGTTAATGTTGAATGCCAATATCTAAGTGAATCAGGAATATTATGGTATGGCCACTAAACGAAAACCATGCTAAAATATACAGATGGACATAATTTTCTATGTCCCTTTTAAGAAATAATGCTTTCGAATACATTCTAAACTCAGGTTGAGTTCCTGTCCTGCATGCAAGGCCAGGCTTTTGGAATCTTCAGTATCAAAAATAATAACAAGAACAATGACTACTCTAAAAATAATAATGGATATATGAGAGCACCATTCAAAATGCATTACGTTCTTTAGCTCCTTTCATTCCCACAGCTCTACGGAATAATTTTTTTCCCATTAAAGGCAAGGCTAAGTAACTTGTCCAAGGTTGTGCAGATAATAGCTTAACAGAATTAATGATAATTTCTCTCAGTAATCTTAATCACCACCCTAGCATTGTAGTTCAGATTAGAGAAGACATGGCTCCCCTCTTCTGTGTGGCCATGGGATATTCACCAAATTCCAAATGTAGGCAGCCCCTTGTTCAGGGCAGCAAGCAGCCCCTTGCTCTGGAGAGAACCTCGAGTCGTTAAGGCCTCTTTGTATTCTGTTGACTGTTAGGGCAGTGACTCAGATTTAGTGGGTAAAATATTGGAGGTGGATAGGGAAGAAGGAAAATTCAGATCCTTGTAACAGGTACAAGGAGAAGTTTATGGAAAGATTTGTACTCTTTTTTTTTTTCCTTTTTTTTTATCGTTTTTCGTGACCGGTAATGGGATCGCAACCCTCGGTGTCGCGCCCGCACCACGCTCAACCAGTGAGCGGGCCGGTCTCTATATGGGATCCGAACCCTCGGCGGGAGTGCCACCGCGCTCCCAAGCACCGCACTCTACCGAGTGCTCCATCGGGCCAGGCCTGTATTCTTTTTAAAAAAATTTTTATTGAATCATAATTGATTATACATATTTTGGGGGTTCAATGTTGACATATGTTGATCAAATCAAGATTACTAGTATATATATTGTTACAAATCGTATTTATTCTTTATGCTCCTTGTCCAATCTCTTCCCATCCCCTTCTCCCTCCCCCTCCCCCCTATAATTACCCTAGATTTCTTCTCTCCTTCTGAAAGAATAATAGTTACTTTGTTGATTTGTTGCCTAGTTGATCTGTCCAGTGCTGAGAGGTGTGATCAGTTCTCCGAATATTATTATAGAGCAGGTGCTTCTTCTGTCACTCTGGAATGGGCTTTCTGGAGAGAGACATCCTCTTCTTTCCTTTGGTCTCTGCTGGTGACTCTCCTGGTGTCAATGCACTCCAGTGGCTGGCTGACCATCTGCATGGTGATTGCAATGTCTAGCCACTTTCACAACAGCTATGGTTATTGTGGTGGCTGTGGTGGGCCACTCACATGGAGGTGATGTTTTTGGCATGCTCCTTACCTAGTTGCTGGTGGCTCCCAGATCCACTGGGCAGGCCCCGTGGCACTGGTGTTGTTCCTGGTTGTGGGAGGAGTGTTCAGTCCTGGGCTCCATTCCTCAGGGCCCTGGGTGGGCCCTGTGGTGCTGGCAGTGTGCCTGGTTATGAGAGGGAGGTCCAGTCCTCACTCCATGCCCAGGATCTTGGGCAGGCCCCAATGGGTACTCTGTTTTTTCTTCCAGTTCTCTGTTGGATTATTTACTGTTCCCACCACTTAAACTCTGTGCTGGAACTAATTTGTTGTCCTTTGCTTACTTCTAAAGTGGGAAAACTTCCTGTGGGGACCAGCAGTTGAGTTCTGTGGTTTGCTGCTTTGCTGCTGATTCCTTGGGGAAGGCTTTTTTGCAGCACCAGTTTTAATGGTTGACTTTATAGGTACTTCTGGGTTTAGAGAAATCCAGTGCACCTGAGTTGTGTAGAAACACTGGTCTGGGCCTGAGTGTTTTCATCAAACTGCACCCCATGTGGGCCGGCCTGGTGGCGCACTCAGTTGAGTGCGGCGCTTGGGAGTGTGGCGGCGCTCCCGCCGAGGGTTCGGATCCCATATAGAGACCGGTCCGCTCACTGGCTGAGCGCGGTGCGGGCGCGACACTGAGGGTTGTGATCCCGTTGCCGGTCATGGTACGGGCGTGACACCGAGGGTTGCGATCCCGTTACCGGTCACGAAAAAAGACAAAAAGGAAAAAGGAAAAAAACAAAAACAACTGCACCCCATGCAATTCTATATTCCTGACCAGTCCCTTCTGAGTGGTCCTATGCTGACTGGGAGGCAGATCAGCTGTCTTTGCTGTGCCCTAGTGTTCTCCCGGTGGGCCCATCTCTCCCAACACCCATGCTGCAAACACTTCCCATGGGACGGGCTGTGCTCTGGTCCCTTGGGATAACTCATTGGCCTCTTAGTGGCTCCTTTTTTTCATTTGTTGTGGCTCCTCAGTCCTATGTAGGTCCATGGGAACCCTATTAGTGGTATTGCTGGCCTGGGGGCCACCAAGGCCCTCTTCTCCCTGCTGCTTCCAAACAACTCCATCTGAAGGGCATAGCTACAGCTTTTGCCAGCTCCTGCTCCGCATGCTCAGCAGCTCCAGCCTTGAAATGGCTGGGATTTGAAAAGGTTGGAGAAGTTTTTTCTTTCTCTCATCGTGGCTTCTCCTGCCTTGATGCACTCTGTAGGTCTCTCTTTCTCTTGCTCTGAGCTCTAGGGGCCCCAGCTTGGCTGTTATTGCTTTTTAATATTTGTAAATTAGTTGATTTGTGGGAGAGAGTGATGCTGGGGACCATCTATTCAGCCATCTTGACTGGAAGTCCTGCCTTCCATAAACTTGCAAAATGTAATTTTTAGCTCTCAGTTACTTTTTTACTATTGATATGCTTAACTACAAGACAACTTAAAAAGGTATGGTTCTTGAATGATGGTGCATATATCAGAAGGTTAGTAACAATCCTAAAAAAAAGTGAAAAAGCTTTCAAGTTAACAACTTCATTACCATCTGTAATTGACACATAAAAACTGTATGTATTTATCGTGGACAACATGATGTTTTGAAATATGTTATCTCTTAGTATCTGTGGTGGATTGATTCCAGGATGCTCAAATCTGATATAAAATGGCATAGTATTTGCATATAACCAATGTACATTCTCCCACATACATTAAATCACCTCTAGATTACTTATAGTACCTCATGTAATGCTACACAGTTGTTATATTGTTTAGGGAATGATGATGAGAAAAAAAAGTCTGTACTTTTCAAGTCATGGTTGAATGCATGGATGTGGAACTCGTGGACAAGGAGGACTGACTGCACATTGTGGAATGGCTCAATTGAGCTGATTAACATATGCATTACTTCATATACTTATTTTTTTGTGGTAAGAACACTTAAAATCTACTCTGTCAGCAATTTTCAAAATATAACACATTGTTATAATTATAGTCCCCATGCTGTACAATAGATCTCTTGAACTTATTCCTCCTATCTAACTGAAGTTTTCATTCCTTTGATCAGCATCTCCCCAATTCCTCACCCCCAACCCTTGGTAACCACCATTCTACTCTCTGTGTCTATGAGTTCAAATTTTTTAGTTTCCAAATATAAGTGAGATCATGCAGAGTTTGTCTTCTTCTGCGTGGCTTATTTCACTTAACATAATGTCCTCCAAGTTCATCCATGTTGTCATAAATGATACAATTTTCTTCTTTTTAAGGGCTGAATAATATTCTACTTTTAATAGATTTATATCAATTCTGGAACTAGTAATGGCATGCTTTGATGGTGGCTCACTATAAAGATACTGTATTGGAAATCCGGAAATTAAGCAACTGTTTCCTATGATATGCATCATTTTCCTGGTTATTATGATCATCCAGAGATTTTTCTTATACAGTTCTTTAATTCTTCAATTCCTTCTCCAGTAACTGCAGAGATGGGGATGATATGTTGGAATACCATAGTCCTCTCTGGAATCATGTGTTTTTTTTTTTTTTCAATTAAATGCAGAAAATCTTCAGGATTCTGGAGTTGGTTCATCAATTTATGGAATTTATCTGGAGCATGTGGTAAGTCCATTTTATTAACTGCCAGCAGTGCAGGTTTTGTCTGAAGTTCCTCTTTGTACAACTCCAACTCTTTTGTAAGCAGTATTATCATTTCAAAAGCAGTTCTGTATGGAGTTTTTGAAGAAAGCTGAAATCCAGAAATAGCAACAACAAAAAGCAGTTGTCTAGTTCTTTCTATATGCTTGAAGAATTTATGGCTCATTCCTTTGTTCATATGTGCTCCTTGTATTAAGCCTAGAAGATCAGCTACTGATATCTGTTTGAAATCATTGTACATAATCTTTCCAAGTTCAGGCTTTAAAGTTGTAAATGCATAATCTGTAGTTGCAGGTTTTGCATGAGAAACTTGACTTAGCAAAGAGGATTTTCCAGCATTTGGGAATCCTACTAGGCCTACATCAGCTATAAGTTTTAGATCAAGGTGAATTATTCGTTTCTGGCCTTTCAAAGGTGAGAAATTTGTAAGACCTCCTTCAGCAACCCAAACTCTGTCTTCCTCTTTATTGAGTTCTATAATTTTATCATTTTCATCAGTTACTGAAATACCCAGAGGTACAGGGATTTCACAGTCTTTTCCTTTGGAGCCTTTTGGTGCACTAACCTGACTGTTCCTCCTCTAGCCACAAACCGTTTCTGAGGATATTTGTCTTTAAGTTGCTTTAAAGTCATTTTTTTATGGGCTACAACCCAGACATCATCACCTTTTCCACCTTCTCCACCTAAACGAGGATAACCCATTCCACTACTTCCTCCTCTAGTGAAGTCTTAGGTTATCAATGAAATTTCCACACTTTCTAAACAACATGCAACTGCAATGTACCATGACTTCAATGAGCCCTCATATTATCTTTTAATTCTATTTTTTCATAAACTTTTTGAAGTACCCTTGTATGTAGGTTCCTCAATCAATCTGACAACATTGGCTTCCAGAAAAAAATTTTAAGGTGGCTGAAATGATTGGTTTCCCCTTCTACGTACAACTTGCTGAATTGGGCTCATCCAGAGAAAATAAATGTGATAACAGAAAATCTCCCCCTGACTCAGAGAAAGACGAATAGGACTGATAATAAGGAACGTTCTCCACATTTTACTTTCATTGGATATTTTTATAATATACTCAGAATTACTTTTGAAAGCCTTCACAATCATGGACTGCACAAATGCATTTCAAGGAGTTCCAAGTAATTATACCAGTAATCTTCCTGTCTGCACAATTCCTAGCTGAGAAAAATTATGAGAAAAGGTTTGGAGAGTGGAGTTGCAACATACTACGGTAGTTCCTAAAGAGGTCCACCAAGAGAAGATGGTGATATAGGCAGCCAAATCCTCATCTGGAACTTTTGTTGTGAATTGAAATTTATACAGAATATGTAATCACTTTTTTATTAGGGTCTTCCAAAACAAAAGTCAAATAGGACATAACAAGAAAGCAAGATGAGAAAAACAAAATGGAGACACCAACATGTGAAATTTCTTCTCTTCCTCATTTCATTTAGAAATGGTTTGAGGGCCGAGCCCGTGGCGCACTCAGGAGAGTGCGGAGCTGGGAGCGCAGCAGCACTCCCGCGGTGGGTTCGGATCCTATATAGGGGTGACCGGTGTGCTCACAGCACTCACTGGCTGAGCGCGGTGTGGCCGGTCTCAAAAAGGACAAAAAAAAAAAAAAAAAAAGAAAAAGAAATGGTTTGAAAGTTCAGTTTGTGAAAGACAGAATGTACCAGACAATTAAGGAGATGACTCTTTTCCTGCACTCTAATATCTATTCAGTCAAAATAGTAGTGGCAGTTGCACATCATAAAAGCCTCTCAAGTCCATACTGTCTTCTCCATTCTCAGCCCCCTTGGCAATTTAATTCAGGCCCCAAATCCTATTGGCTTTGACTTTTATAAGTCTATTTCCCCCACTGCTTGCGTACCTTGTATTTACCTCCTAAACTGTTACCATGATTATTTTTCCAAAACCACAAATCTAATTATTGTAATGTTCTAGTTAGGACACTCATATTTCCCCATGACCTAGAGGATAAAGTCTTAACTTTTAAGTGAGTTATTTAGGATTTTTTACAACCTGTAATAGGGGCCAAGGAAAAACTTCCTCTTCACTCCTGAAGGTTCATTAATAAAAATCACTGACAAATTTAGGTTAATAAGAAGAAAAGGCATAACAAGTTTTTTCATTTAATATGCTGGGAGGGGGCAATGCATGGGTGAATCACGAGAGAGTTATTTCCCAATTTTCCATTGGGGTACAGAGCTTATACACCTCTCTTAATAGAGAAAGGGGAGATGGGGCTGTTGGAGTAAATGATTCTCATTTGGAGTGTAATGGGCCTGGAGAACACACCATGGCCTGGGGCAAAGTCTATTTGGTCCACAGAGCAGACAATGACTGGTAAATGATTCTCTTCAAAGTGCTGGATGGGATCTAAATAGAAGACAATGGTCTGTGACAAAAGTTAGTTCAGGTGTGTTGACAGACTTCAGTCTTCCTTTCTGTGATATAGTTAAGTTAATGAAAACTCAGGGGAAGGACCAGAGGTAATTGTATTTTTCTTTGGCAGGTCCAGACTTTAGGCAGATAAGGGAACAGCTGTGCTTTGGAGAGTGACAGAGAGTTGAGAGATAGGGGGTAAGCAGGGAGAGTCAGAGAGACCTTGAGGTAGCTTCTTTATTTCAGTATGCCAAAGCACCATATTTGGGGGTTAAAATATTTTGCTTGTTCGCACTGTCCTCAGTCTACCGTCCTCATCTTCTGTGGCCTTCCTCAACTCTCTGCTCCTAAGACTGCTCCTTGTTGTGCTGAGTTGTGCATCGTTTTCTAAAGTGGTGACTCTCAAAGTCAATGGTGCATCAAAATCACTGAAAGAGCATACTACAACACACATAGCTGGGCCCTACCCCCAGAATTTCTAGTTGAGGAGGTCTGAATTGGAGCCCGAGTCTGCATTTCTAACAAGTTCCCATGTGATGCTGATGACATATGTTGATCTGGGGACCACATTCTGAGAATCACTTCTATAGTGCAAGCCAGATTTTCCACAGGGTGAACCTTTTTGCTCAGCTCAAAAATCTCTTTTGTTTCCTTTTTTGATGGGGCCTCTCTTGATCACTCCCTAAAGTGTATGTATACCTTTTTCTAGACCTGCAAGCATTATTTATAATATGCGAAACTGTAGTTTGTTAATCGGGCTATCTTCTTCCTTTTAGCTCCTTAAGTGTAGAGAGTGTAATATATTCATTTTTATATTCCCAGACTTAGCACAGTGGAGAGGAAGTCAATTTCCTTTGCTGAATGAATGAATATTGGTGGTACTGTATCTGCTTTCCTGACTGGGCCATTTTCCAGGTGTAGAATTGGCCATGCTGTCTGTTAACTTTGAAATCTACCAGTACATGTGACCTTTTGATAACATTTCACAGCTCTTCACAATTCACCAAAGGGAATTTTAAAGCAACCCTAATCTTACATTCTAATGAACAAAAGAAACATACATGACAGGTAGTCAGAAATCAGTCTGATGAAATTCAATACAATGCAGAACAAAAGACTAAAAATTATCCTGGAAGTTTTATGGGCCCCTGTCTAACATGATTTCTTTGCTAAAGGTGTAGCTACCCAATGAAAACATAACTGGGATATTGTGTCAGTTAAGTGAAAAGCATCAGGTGAATGAAAAAGCAGTCAGAATAATGGCTTGACAACATGTTGACTGTAGTCGATTTATGGTTTTATCTTCAACTGGTTGTTCTTTCATTGTGTCAACAAGTCTGCAGTGCACATATGGATACATATGATTCATAGAGATAAGAACATAATTCTTAGAGAACGCTGAATTCTTTTCTTGCTTTTAACTCATGATCCAAAATCACTGATTAGGCTAAGTGTCAACTAAGACGTTGGAGCCAAAAATCTACTTCTACTTCACTGTACACCTAATGACTGGAATTCTTGCTCTGATATTCAGAAGAACATTTCTCAACACAAAAAAGCAAAATCCAGAGGTGTAGAGGAGTGCTGATTGGTGGGGTGAAGCTGGAGTAGGGTGGAGATAGGAGATGGGACTGGACAGGAAAGCAGGCCCAGATTGTGAAGGGCCTTGCATGCTATGTCAAGGAGTCTGAATCTGATTGTGCAGGCATTTAGGAGCCACTGATCTAAGTCCAGATTAGGAATTAGAGAAACTAATTATGAGGACACTGCAAAAGATTGGGACCTGAGCCAATGCAGAGCATAGAGGATGGTAAAGAATAGTTCAGAGGAAAAATTTATAGAACTTAATGACTATATTAATCAGGGTTCTCCTGAGAAACAGAAACAGTAGTGTGTGTGTGTGTGTGTGTGTGTGTGTGTGTGTGTGTGTGTGGGTGTGTATGTATTCATTTAAGAAATTGACTCATTTGAATCTGGAGGCTGGCAAGTCCGAAACTGACAGGGCAGCTGGCAGGCTGGAGACTCAGGGAAGAGTTGATGTTGTAGTTCACGTCTGAAGGCTGCTGGTACAATTTCTTTTTGCCACAGAAGAGATTAGTCTGTTTTTCTAGCAAGGTTTTTAACTGATTGGATGAGACCCACCCATATTATGAAGGGCAATCTGCTTTACTTAAAGTCCACCAATTTAAATGTCAATCTCATTCAAAAAACACCCTTACAGAAACATCTAAAATAGTGTTTGACCAAATATCTAGGTACTGTGGCCCATCCAAGTCAACACATAAAATTAACCATTACAGTGATGAATTGTATGGAGAGCTAAAGTGTGAGGAAAATGAAGACTAGATTGTTCTTCGATTTTTAGTGTGGTTGTGTATGTATTCATTTAAGAAATTGACTCATTTGAATCTGGAGGCTGGCAAGTCCGAAACTGACAGGGCAGCTGGCAGGCTGGAGACTCAGGGAAGAGTTGATGTTGTAGTTCACGTCTGAAGGCTGCTGGTACAATTTCTTTTTGCCACAGAAGAGATTAGTCTGTTTTTCTAGCAAGGTTTTTAACTGATTGGATGAGACCCACCCATATTATGAAGGGCAATCTGCTTTACTTAAAGTCCACCAATTTAAATGTCAATCTCATTCAAAAAACACCCTTACAGAAACATCTAAAATAGTGTTTGACCAAATATCTAGGTACTGTGGCCCATCCAAGTCAACACATAAAATTAACCATTACAGTGATGAATTGTATGGAGAGCTAAAGTGTGAGGAAAATGAAGACTAGATTGTTCTTCGATTTTTAGCTTGGATGTTTGAGTGAATGGGTATACTTTTAACTTAGGTTTCCTGGGAAGGGTGGAAATTTTGATTGGGGGAGATTTTTCATTGTTCAAGAAACATTTATTGATTATCAACCTTGCACCAAGTACTAAGCCAAATATTTCTTCTTTTTGGTGTGTATGTGAGAGGGAATAAATACATTGAAAATATCATGTGGAGAGGAACCATTACATAGTGATTGAGGGTGTGCTTTAAAGGCAGAGACACTGAAGTTCTATAACTTGGACCAGCTACTTAACCTGTCCAAGCCTCGTCTGTAAAATTAGGTTTTCTGAGAATTAGAGATTACTTATATATGGCACATAGTAGTTCATCAGGAAATATCTCCAAGAAGTATAACTGTGCTTTTACTGTATTGATTATTGTACCTAATGTAGAATGCTAAACAAAAGTGAGACAGATTTTTCTCTAGTGCCATGACAGTCTCAGGGGACATGGTAGCTGGGAGGGTACTAAGTGTCTCTGTCTTCTGTTACAGTATGCTAAATGGCTCCATAGTGGCTTAAAGCAAATAATGTAACTCCCAGGGGAACTGTGTTATAACCAGGGAATAATTCAGGCACTGGTCTCATTAGGGTATATTATTCACTCGTGTAAACAACATTTACAGGACCTAGTAGTACATATATAATATTTTATTAAAGTTCAGAAAGGTCATAAATAAGTCTAAAATCTAGAACACAAATTCGGGGCCCTTTAAAATCACTTAATGAGAGCTTCTAAAGTTAAATGTTAGTATGCACATTCATATACACAAACTCTTTTAATTATATGAAATAGATTTTATTAGTTGTTGTATTAATTTAGTATCATTTGACTATTCCTTATATAATGAATAATATAGATTGGATATACTGTAGATGTTTCAAAATCAGAGGTAATGTTTTTTTTTGTGACCGGTAAGGGAATCACAACCTTTGGTGTGGTGTTGCCCACACCGCGCTCAGCCAGTGAGCGCACCAGCCATCCCTATATAGGATCTGAACCCGCGGCAGGAGTGCCACTGCGCTCCCAGCACCGCACTCTCCCGAGTGAGCCACGGGGTCGGCCCAGAAGTAATGCTTTAAACGGGGAACTAAAGTCAGAGAACTATGGCCCATTGGCCGAATCTGTTTCATTGCTTGTGTTCATAAACAAAGTTTTATTGAAACACTGCCACACACATTTGTTTAGTATTGTCTATGGCCTCCTTCACTCTATGATGGCAGAGTTAAGTAGTTGAGACAGAGACAATATGGCCTGCAAAGCCTTTACAGAAAAAGTTTACTGACCCCTTCTCTAAAAGGATTTTGGAGACTTGGCTTTATACCAGTTTGAAAAAGCTCAAAAGCTGTAAAGGTGGAACATAAAGAGCAATTATAAATGATTTGGGCTGATTAGATGGAAGGGAGGATTGGAGGAGGGGTGAGATTGGGGAAAACTAGAAAACATAAAAGGCATCAAAAACTGTAGCTGAGAATCCATTCTTGCCTGTTTTTTGCCAAAGAGAAGCACAAGCCTCAGTGCAACATCTCTTTCAAATTTGGAAAGGAAGCCAGGTTTCCATTTCTTTAATCAAATTTTCAGGATAAACCAAAGGCCACAATTTTGCCACCTTTGGCTTAGAAACAAAGAAAAATAATACTGTTTTGAAACAAGAGATAATATGTGAAATGAAGAAAAGACATAGCTGACTCTGATTTTACAGACAGTTTTTTCTCCTTTATGCACAGGCCTCAGTGGATAGATTGAATCTGTGCAATGCAAAGGGTGACAGACAGCATGGAAGGGAAAAAGCACTAGGCATATCTATCAGTTTCAATATAAACCCCAGCACTTCCTAGGGGATGATGTCTACAGAGAGGAAGGAAAAGACATGGCAAAACCTGCAGGAGGCTAAGCAACTGAAAGAAGTAGAAAAAATGCATTTACCTGAGTTGCCAAATCACAGCAGATGGTGAGACCTGAAGGGAGATAAACATTAAGGCCTGGGAAGCAAGCACTTCATCCTGTCAATTTTCAAGGGCTGGTACAGCTGAAAGATCAGCCCAAGAACTAGATAGAAACTGTACAATGGTCATGTCTGACAACAATTGAACCTGTGTATCCGATGGATGATGGAGAAGTAACCTGCTAAGGGGAGTGGAATCCCTTTAGCAGTGGGAAGTACTCCCAAAGCTGCTTGGAGTTAAATAGCAGAAATTAACCAGGTGTGAAAAATTGAAAGAAAATAGGACAGCAGAAACAAATCGGCAGACAGATGAAGTGGTAACTCTTCAGATAGAGAACAAAGAACTGAGATAGCCCTGGGCTAAGAGAGAACCTGTCGACTCTAGGTTGGTTTTTTTGATTTCTAGCTCCCAAGATGACATGGAGGATCTTAAGTTGCTGCCTGTGCACAGGTGGGACGATGGAATTAGATGGCTGATTATGTAGTGTGATTTTGAGAGGCTGCCTCCACCCCTATATAGCTTTACCATCATTCGTTTATTTATTCATTGATTTCTTCTTGCATTTGTTTCAGAAATATCTATTTACGTAAGTGTCTTACCTTGTGCCAAACCCTGTCCTTGGTGCTGGAGACAGCACAGCAAACAAAACAAGTCCTTTCCCTTTTGGAGCTTGTATTCCATTAGGGGCAACACCACTTAACAGCTGTGTGGCCCTTTCTTCATTTTTCTCTTTTATAAAAAGAATGTAATCATACTTGTATTTACTTATAGGATGGCATGGGAATTATTGAAAAATTTCTATAGGGCACAGCACAAAGTGTGTTAGAGTTATTATAATTAATATTCTTACTTCTATTTCTCAGACTCTGTTGGTTATCTTGCTAATAAACAGATTTGATGCTGCTGCTCCTTTCTTTGAAATCTTCATATTATCTAGAGTAGGGGACAACAGATTTTTCTGTAAAGTTTTGGTAGTAAATGTATTGGACCTTGGGGGCCATTTGTCTCTGTCATAGCTATTCAGCTCTGCGGTTGTAGTGCAAAGGCAGCCACAGCCATATTTAAATGAATGTGGGTGGCTGTGTTCCAATAGAACTTTATTTATAAGAACAGGTGGAGGGCCAAAAGAGGTCCATGCGCTGTAGTTGGCTAACTCCTGATCTAGTCTAGGACTTAAGGTTCAAAATCATTAGCACAGCATAAAATTTGATCTCAAATTGTAGTTTCATCTGCTGATCCTCCATCACTCGTGTAAAAATAAACAGCTTGATATTTCCTGATTCCATAATACACAAGGCTACTTCAAAAAGCTCATGGAAAAATTTGTATTAACTTTTTTTTTTACTACATTTTATTATTTTATTTTTTAAATTTTATCAGGGTTTTTTTTCTTTTACCTTCTTAACATACATTGTAGTTGATTTTCGTGACCCTTTACCTATTCCTCTTCCCCCCTACAAGTCTCCCCTCCCCACCTACATCATTTCTGTTCACTTGTCTTAACAAGATCAAGGAATTATTGTGATTGTTGTGTCTTCTTCCCCTCCCCCACCATTTATTTGATTGTGTGTTATTGGTTTATTTATTTTTAGCTCCCACCAATAAGTGAGAACATGTGGTATTTCTCTTTCTGTGCCTGACTTGCTTCACTTAACACAATTTTCTCTAAGTCCATCCATGTTGTTGCAAATGGTAGGATTTCATTCATCTTTATAGCAGAGTAGTATTTCATTGTGTAGATATACCACAGTTTCCTCCCGCAATAAATTTCCCCCTTAATACTGCTTTTGCAGTATCCCACAGGTTTTAGTATGAGGTATCATTATTTTCATTAGTTTCAATAAATATTTTTAATTCCTGCTTGATTTCTTCTTGGACCCATAAGTCATTAAGTAGAATGCTGTTTAATTTCCATGTGTTTGTATAGTTTCCAGAATTTCATTTGTTTTTGATTTCTAGTTTTAGTCCATTATGGTCTGAGAAAATACATGGGATAATTCCAATTTTTTTGAATTTGTTGAGACTTGATTTTTGTCCTAATATGTGATCTATCCTAGAGAATGATCCATGTGCTGATGAGAAGAATGGATATTCTGAGGTTGTTGGATGGAATGTTCTGTAGATATCTGCCATGTCCAATTGGTCTAGAGTATTGTTTAGATCTTGTGTTTCTCTGCCGATTCTTTGCCTGGATGATCT
>NW_007726604.1:42868-107276 GCF_000696425.1 Galeopterus variegatus
GGAAGGATAGCCTTGCAGGGTAGAGTATTCTTGGCTGGCAATCTCTGGCTTTTAATATTTTGAATATATCCTCCCATTACTTTCTGGCTTTTAGGGTTTGTGATGAAAAGTCTGATGTTAGCCTGATTGGGGCTCCCTTATAGGTGATTTGACACTTCTCTCTTGCAACTCTCAAGATTCTCTCTTTGTCTTTTAGTCTTGCCAATTTGACTATTATATGTCTTGGAGAAGATCTTTTTGAGTTGAATACGTTTGGAGATCGTTGAGCTTCCTGGATCTGAAGATCTGTGATTTTTCCTATACCTGGGAAATTTTCCGCCAGTATTTTGTTGAATATGTTTTCAATGCAATCTCCTTTTTCCTCCCCTTCGGGGATACCCATGACTCGGATATTTGAGCACTTTAGGTTGTCTGATATCTCCTCAGATTTTCTTCAATGCCTTTGATTCTTTTTTTTTTTTTTTTTGTCTGCTTGTTTTATTTCTAATAGTCCATCTTCAAGTTCAGAGGTTCTCTCTTCAACTTCGACAAGCCTGCTGGTTAAACTCTCCATTGTGTTTTTTATTTCGCTGAATAGCTTCTTCAATTCGGCAAGTCTTGCTACATTTTTTTTTTCAGGGCATTGATTTTCTTGTACATTTCCTCTTTCAGGTCCTTTATACTTTTCCTCATTTCATCATGATGTTTAGCTGAGTTTTTTTGTATCTCATTCAGTTTCCTTAGCATTATCACTCAAAATTCCTTGTCAGTCATTTCAAGGGCTTCTTGTTTTCTAGGATCTAGAGCTTGAGATTTATTATCCTGATTTTTCGTGTTTCTGCTGTCTTTTCTTTGATGTTTATTCATTGTGGTAGGGGGTTTCACAGTCCACAGGTTTGACACTATTGCCTGACTGAGATTTTGTTGGGGTTGCCAATTTGGTATGGCTACCTCAGTGACTACTCAGTTGGACACTAGTGTCAGGCAAGTCCAAAATTGACTACCGGGAAGATGGCAGGGTATTCATGCCGCTCCCTCCAGTGAGTCTCAGCTCCCGCATTGCGCTCCCACATTGAGCTCCCGCGGCAGCCTCTGCAGCCATAGCCGCCCCAACTGCCTCTTGCTGCCCCTGGCGCTTCTGGCTCTTCTGAAACCTCTTGATATTATATCTGCAGGTCAAAGAACTTGCTGTACCTCTGGTAGATGGTCTGGGAGGTGGAGTCAGACCAGGTCACGTTGATGATATACACAGTTTCTGAGGCTGGGAAGTCCAAAGTCCATCTGGTGGTGGCAACAGAGACTCAGGGATTTTTGAGAGTTCCCAGGACCTAAGGTAAAGACCACCACATTAGTAACCTCGGGTACAGAGTAGATGAATATGCCACAAAATCACCAGTGAACAATTCCAATTATTAAGCTGCACAACGTGTGCCCATCTGCCTTGGAAAGGGAAAAATAATCTTTAAAGTCTATTTTATCTGATAAAAGAATAGCTACTTCAGCTCATTTTTCATTTCTATTTGCATGTTATATCTTTTTCCATCCTTTCACTCTTAGTCTATGTGTGTCTTTACAGGTGAGTTGAGTCTCCTGAAGGCAGCATATTGTGGGGTTCATTTTTTTAATCCAGTGAGTCAGTCTATGTCTTTTGAGTGGGGAATTTAATCCCTTTTACATTTAGCATTATTACTGAAAGGTGTTGATTTACTCCTAGCATTTTATTGATTTTTATTTAGATGTCTTAAGTATCTTTTGTTCCTTTCTTTCTGATTTTCTGTTTGTCTTCTGTATTTGTTGGTTTCTTGGGGTGGTAGATAAACTATTTTTTTCTTTATTATTAGCATTTTTGTTTTACTGGTAGGTTTTGTTCTTTCTTGAGTGTTCATGACAGTGATGGTTGTTTTTCAGATATCAAACCCAGTACTTCCTTGGGAATTTCTTCTAAGGCTGGTCGTGTAGTAGTGAACTCCTGCGGTTTTTGTTTGTCTGAGAAATGTACTATTTGTCCTTCATTTCGGAAGGATAGCCTTTCTGGGTAAAGTATTCTTGGCTGAAAATTTTTGTCCTTTAATATTTTAAATATATCATCCCATTCTTTTCTGGCTTTTAGGGTTTCTTTAAATTCTTTTTTCTTTTTTTCTGGTCTGCCTGTGTCAATTCAGACAGCTTGTCTTCAAGGTCAGAAATTCTCTCTTCTGCTTGTTCTAGCCTGCTGGTTAGACTCTCTGTTGTGTTTTTTATTTCATTGAATGAATCCTTCCGCTCCACAAGCTCTGCTACATTCTTTTTCAGGGCATTGATTTCTTTGTAGGTTTCTTCTTTCAGATCCTGTATATATTTTTTTCATTTTGTTATATTGTCTAACTGAGTTTTCTTGTATCTCATTTAGTTTCCTTAGAATTGTTACTCTAAATTCCTTGTCAGTCATTTTAAAGACCTCCTGTCTATAAGATCTAGAGCTTGAGAGTTATTATTTTCCTTTGGTGGTGATGTACTTTCTTGATATTTCATATTTCTGGTATCTTTCCTTTGGTGTTTAGTCATTGTGGCAAGGGGTATCATGGTCCACTCACTCTACCCTGACATCTGGCCTGGATCCTCAAGGGGCTGCCAATTCTGGAAGGGGTATCATGGTCCACTCACTCTACCCTGACATCTGGCCTGGATCCTCAAGGGGCTGCCAATTCTGGGCAGTGGGAACTAGCCTAAGCTAGAGGGTCCATGGTGCCTGCCTGTTCTGGCACAGCTGACTGAGGGCGTGTGGGCACGACAGCTCTCAGGACTCTCTGAGTAGTGGGTACTGACCTGGGCTGGGGTTCCCCCATCACCTGCTTCTTCCAGTGTGGCTGACTCAGGGAGTGTGAGCCTGGTGGCTCTCGGGCCTCTCTAAGTGGCAGAGACTGACCCAGGCTGGAGGTTCCACAGTGCCTATCTTTTCCAGTGCAGCTGGCTCAGGGCATGTGGGCCCCTCAGCTCTCAGGCCTCTCTAAGTGGCAGGGACTCATATTAACTTTTAATTCCATTTTTCCATGAACTTTTTGAAGTGCGCTTGTCCTTTCTTATCTACCATTAAAAAATTGATAATACACTTATTATAAATTCCTCAATTAATGCAGAGATACTTAAAATTCAATGAGAGCCCATTATACATACTATTTTCATTGCATAACCCAAATTTTTCGTTCATAAGTATGTCACTAAATACATTGTTTCTATCACATTCTTTTTAATGGCTGCTTATTAACCCATTGTACAGATGGACCAGAATTTATTTAATCAGTCACTCTGCCCTTCAAGCTTCTCACCTTGCACATGTTGCTTCCTCGGCCTTGGCAATCTTCTTCTTAAGCTCAAGAACCAGGTTAAATGTAAATTTCCCTGTAAAATCTGTTACTTCGCCCCCTAGGCAAAATTCACTCTGCTCTCTTTTACATTACATATAACTGCATTATAGCCTTTTAAGAGTCAGGGTAGTGGGGTAGTGTGCTAGATAATGACAATAGATGAAATTTAATGAGTGTTTACTGATGCCAGTTACTTTAAAAAGCATTTTATCTGCATTAACTACCTAAGGAAGCTGGTTTCTTGATGTTGTGACTGAAGCACTAATTGTGATGTGTTTTACTTTGGTACTCTAAATTTTAAACAAGGTGAGTTGGCATTTCCTGTTACATAAAAGCAAAGGAATCCTGCCTCACACAGTATTCAGGATCACCTAGCATTGTGCATTGACCACAGCAGGTGCAATATAAAAGCTACCTTGTCTCTCCTTTTAAGCACTAAGTTCCCTGACTGTGGCCACTAGGCCTTAATCACTTTGGTATCACAAGAGGCTGGGACAGTAATTTGCTCATGGTGGAATCTCAGTAAATAGCTGCCTCGAGAGTTAATTTACTGAATGAGAAAGGAGCTGGACAACTCAATATCTTTTCTGAGCACAGTTTCTTCATCTTCTAGGGGTTTGTTGTTTTAACTACTTTGTAGATGTAAAAGATTAGGGATAAAGGAAATGGTGATATTACAGACTTGAGTGCTAAGAACTCCAGTTCTGGTCTACATAAGTTGCAGTTTTTCAGAACTCAAGTTTTTAAAAACATAATCGTAATATATGGTATATATAGTACAAAAAGGACAGTGATGTTTTTATATTTTGAAACAACTCCTGCACTAAGATCTATATAAGATATTCATAGGTGATTATGCTCTGTAGAAACCTGGTTTCCTGGCAGCTCATCAATGCCTGTTGGCATTCTTCTTTGAACTCCATTATTCAAATGAACAAAGGTGTTGTCTGCCTCCAAAAACATGAAATCTGGGTATCACATGGCAGCACACATTTCCATGATGGTGAGAGTGCACAGTGGTAGCTGGCTCTTAATGTTCTGGCAGCTGTAAGAATGGATCTCAGGACAGGCAATAAATTAGGGGCAATTCTGCACTCACAGCATTGTACCCTATTTGATGGCTTCACACTTCAGATCCTTTAGTTCTTGCCAAAGGCCTACCAATCTACTACTCCTTGGAGTCCAAGGCTATCTTAGTGTTGTATTTAGATAATCACAGCCCAAGCAAGAGTCTTATTCTTTATTACATATCTTGATCAATCTTTTTTTAAAAATTTTTTTATTGGTGGTGGTAAGGGTACATAGCCCACAACAACTTTAATTAGAACTCTCTCTCTCCTACTCCTTAACACCACCTTGAAGTTCCTCATAGATTCTCATTCTCCTAAACCAAAACAAAATTTTGCTTATCCATGTGCCATGTTATACACTCCCTTTCAAGCCTATTCTTCATGACACCTATCATTTTGTCACATTCCCAGGACAACTGTCCCCACTCTCGACCTATCTCATGCATACCTCAAGCAGCCCCTCTGAGATTATGGCCTTTCTTAAGTTGGACTGTTTTTTCTCTTGAGAACATAAGTGCTTTCTCTTTTCTGAGATGCAGAGTTGGCTATTCCCAAATGCTTTGTTGTAAACCGAAGGGGGAAGGCTTGAACTCTTTATGTGGGATTCATTTTTCTTCTGTCATACCGACTTTGTATTCAACTCTGCTAATTCTCTAACATCTTGTAACTGATGATGTTATTACCTGATGGTTAAGGGCAACTGTTCTGTGTTTTGATTCTATATTTGGGTTTGCTCCCTTGCTCCACTGGATAGAATTTCGTTTTACAGCTCATATTCCCATGGAGTTTACACAAGCTTTCTCAGCTGGTTCGGCAGGACAGTTAATTAGCACAGTCACCTCAGCTGTGCTGACATTGGTTGATGATACCAGTGTAAAACCAGAAATGTTTTGGAATGATAGGCTGTATGAACTGACGCCAAGAGAGCCCTGCTGCCTTTTTCTCTTCTGTTCAAAATATGTTTAATTGTAGCTTTTCTTCCAAAATACAGATAACACTAGTGATTAAAAGAAACAACAACTGGTATTATAGCAAGCCAGATAGGAGATAATCACTGGCCATTAAACAAAATTTATTTCCAAAGAGACAATATAGAGTTGTATGGGTTTGAAAGCACAAAATAATGTTATTTTTATCTTGCATCCAGTTCCACATATGGCAATCCTGCTGAGCACTGTGACCAGGCAAAGTTGAGGGACTTGTTTCAGTGAGTTTATTAGCTGCAGTGGGACCTTGTTCCATTTAATTTGTGCCAGGAGGCTGTTATATGCAAATCACTAACATGGTACAGAGTTGGTTACAAAAGAAATATCAGGATAGAATGGGGAGCTGTCATCATATTCTACTAGAAGCATCTCAGTAGTATCATTTCACCCTATTCATTTTTGGAGATGTTAAAAATTAGCTGCCATGCTCTCATGCTGAAAAAGGAACCATTTTTGATATTTTAAATGAAATTAAGGTCATAACATTTAACATACTGGGGAATTCATGCAAGGTGGCACTTTGAGAAGTCTCAGAATGATACTCTTCCTTAAACATACAGCAGGTAATTTCCTACTGGTTTGCTTTGTCTTACATGGCTTCAGTATATTAGACAAGAGATTGGCACCTCTCCTAAGTTCCCTGACATATGTGCTTTGGCAAGGCACAAGGACACTGCTCAAAGGTGATCCTTTTTGGTAAAAAAAATGACTGGCCGGGCCGGCCCAGTGGCGCACTCGGTAGAGTGCAGCGCTTGGGAGTGTGGCGGTGCTCCCGCTGAGGGTTCGGATCCCATATAGAGACCGGTCTGCTCACTGGTTGAGCGCAGTGCGGGCGTGACTCCGAGGGTTGTGATCCCCTTACTGGTCACGAAAAAAGACAAAAAGAAAAAAAAAAAAATGACTGGCCAAATCAGGCACATGTTCTCTTTGGGCTTTTTAAAGTGAGACATACTTTGAAAGAATCAGCAGATAGAAAAATAACCTAGGAGATGAGAGACACACACACACAAAATGAAGCAGCAAAAGCTTTAATTGAGTGGCCGGCCCGGTGGCGCACTGCTACAGTGTGCCGCTTGGGAGTGCGGTGGCGCTCCCGCCGAGGGTTCGGATCCCACATACAGACCGGCTGCTCACTGGCTGAGCGAGGTACGGGTGTGACGCCGAGGGTTGCGATCCCGTTGTCGGTCCCGGCGCGACACTGAGGGTTGTGATCCGTTGCTGGTCACGAAAAAAGACAAAAAGGAAAAAAATAAAAAAGCTTTAATTGAAAAACCAAAACATAAAGTCATGTGTGAGAGAGGAGAGTAGTGGGCACTTGACTGCTGGTATCAGGAGCACCAGGTACTAGTCACAGATGGCTGTCTTCTTATGAGGGTGGAGCTCTGGACTAGTGAGCTATAGACTGAGAGGTTACCAGAGAATCAGGTCGCTATCCGTGAATTTTGCTCAGGAGTTTGCTATTGTGCATTTCAGTTTCCACTTATTTCATGAGGCTTTTTGAGATGTTTTGCCCTCTTCCTTCTTTTCTCTCAGTATTCATACACTTAAATTCCCATGAACTCTGGCGCCTGATCATGTCTCTGCTCTTAGTAATTTGAGAGTGTCCGATGAACACAGACCAAGGTCTTTCAAATCACTAAGTTGAGTCTTGGCTCTACCATAACTCACAATTATTTGGGGGGCCATTTTGTGTAATCACAGAAACAAGACATTTAATCAGTTAGAAAAATGATTGGTCTCTACATTTGGGACTGAAGAAGATCAGGCAGAGAGCTACAAGAGATGAAATGGTCATCTTACAATAGGACCTATATTTTCCTATGACTTTCAGTTTGGAATTCATGATCCTATTTACAAATTTTTAGATGGATGTTTCCTAGACTATTGAAATATTCCTAAGAGGCCTTTTTAGACTTTAGCTAGAGTCCTCATCCTTTAGCCTGACAGATGCAAGTGCAAATAGGCTATTCAAGGCTGTCATTACAGGGTCTTGCTGTAATGGTCACATTCAGGTGCCATCACCCTTGTCTTTGAGGGAACATGGTTCATTTGTTTGGGGAAAATGTTACTTCCATTCATTCTTACTAGTTTCTCTGTATTCCAAAAAGAAATGAAAGCAGTGTTGTGAGCTGAAAAAGATTTAGTGATTTATTATTTAAGGAGGCCAACTAAGAAGACACTTACGTGTGTTGGGGAGGTAGGCAAAGGATGTAGGAAGAGACCTGGTAAATACATGTGTGTACGTCAATTACACATTTTATTTACATTTTCAATTTACGTTTACAAATAGAAGTTTTGAAGAGCCAGTGAGCTTTAGAAACTGAGAAGATATTTTTAATAGCCTCTCATTTTCTGCAAAGTTTTACATATCTCAACTATCCAACTGCAATTGAGTGAACAGAATATCAAAAAATTTATAATTTCTCTCTCAAAGTATAACATTCATTTTCACCTTACAGGCAGCGTAATGCCCAATAAATTACTTAAAATTAGAAACTGTTTAGTTTGTTGTTTAACAAGCAGACATGGTCTAAAAACTGGACTACTGTCCTGCTTTTAAAAAATTGTTCAGCAGGTATCAATTGAATGCCTACTATGTACAAGTATCTATTGAATGCCTACTATGTACCAGTTTCTGTACTTGATGTCTCATCAAGAAAAACTGCAATTCAAAGAAAGTCTGGGTATCTGTGCACTTCATACATAGAGCAGCTTCATATTTGTGTGTGTGTTAGCTGTTAATTTTCTGTTGAAGAAAGAATCCCCCCAAGTCCTTGTGACACACTACTTTCAGTATCAGCATGGCAGGAGGTCCAGTGGAAAATGACTCAGACACAATCTCTAACCTCATACATCTTTTATTCTGTTTTCCATTTAAGAATAATGATGTGGTAACACTGATGATATTGAGGATTCAGAGCTCACCAAAAATGACCTGATTGACTAAGCAGATGAGAAAAATAATGCAACATGAAGCATAGAAGAATTATTTGATATATGTCTCCCTTTGTCTGGCAAAGGGAGCTATGGAAACTCTGCTTTTGTTTCCTGGTGTCTTTATATCATTCTGAGTCAGGGTTTTGAAGACCTCTTGCCTTCAAAACAAAGTGCTCAAGTCGGTAGCTCAAAAATGGCAAGCACATTACCACATGAAAGAGAATTTCACATTTTCAATGTCTGCTTAAAGACAAACTTGGGCTGACTTCTTATTGAAACTTACTTTTGCATAAAATTTAAATTGAAATGATTTTGCACATTTTGGGTTGATTTAAGTTAAATTTAGGAAGTTGCCATAAATATTTCCAGGAAAAATGAAAGTGAGCAAAATTCAAATTTTGGGGAAGATTTTGTTTTTCTATTTTGATGTGGTGAAGAAAAGTCAGTACTAACATTCAATTTGGTAGGTAGGCTTATGTGCATCTATCTTGGAAGAGGATCCATAGTTTTTAAAAATCAGATTCCCAAAGGGATCATGTCCCAAAGAAAGGTTGCGCATCACTGCATTAAGTTGTAAACTTTCGAGAGTATTTTGTTTAAAGAAACACGTGGTCTCATATATTTTTCTATGAGAAGTGGCTGTTCGAGAAAGGTTGACTGACTGAGTGAAACCACTGCCTGGGAGTAATGACTTAAGGGTCTGCACTTAGAAAATGCATTTTCTCTCACAGAACCAAACTGTTCTACAAAGTGACAGGTAATTTGGCCTCAAAGCAAAGTGGCAGACCTATATAAATGCTAGAATCAGGGGAGAATTTACTAACTAGTTTATTACAAAACCAGTTGTTGGGAAAATGGAATAGTTTGGTCAAGGCCCTCGCCTCAGGTCCAGTTGGGTGTGGTTCAGCATTCTTTGTAGGCAAATTGTGTGTGTAGTTAGTGGGCATGTGCACCAATGTATCTTTTTAGTTTTGTTGCTATTCTTGTGTTCTTCTTTAGAAGAAGTGAAGCAGGTGGGCAGGCGTCTGCCTCAGGCATCCGCTCTGCACAGCCATGCTTTCCAACCTATGGCTCCAAGGACCTTTTTGCTGGTTACCTAGCTCATAGACCTGAGTAAAAGGGTCTGGTGACCCAGCCTGACATGTGTGGGCTCTGGTGACTCAGCCTCACATGTGAAGGGTTTGTGACCCTATCTGTGAACAGGCTTGAGGGGTCTGTGGGCTCCAGACCCAGCCTTAGCTTGGCAATAAGCCCAGTCAGTGAAGGATTACCAGCAGATAAAAGAGCACCTCCACTAGTGTAGTCCTGGTTGAGTAGCTTTACAATTGGTGTCACGAACAAGATTAAGAGCTGGACAATTGGTGTAGTCGGCAGGATTACCCACAGGTAAAAGAGCCCAACAACTGGCATGGTTGTGGAGCTAGACAATTGGTGCTGTGAGGATTCTAAGCCTTAGCCTAGCCAGACAAATTGGCATTGTCAGCAGGATGCCAACATTAGCCTTAGCAGTAGAGCCACTATTGGCGTTGTCAGCAGGATACTGACATTAGCCAGAGCCAGATAAATTGGCGTAGTTGGGCAGGATTATGCCACAATTGGCATAGTCTGCAACAGGAATCTGAGCAGGTACAGGAGCCAAAAGCCCTTGGAAGAAGGAGGAAATGTGGCTACTTGTGAATATGCTGTGCCCTATGGCAGCCTTCCTGTTGACTGGGATCTGGTTGCTGCACACTGTACTGCATGGCAGCATAGACCAGGTACTACAATACAAAACCCCTTGGGAGGGAGAGGAAATGTCCTTGAGCCTGGTGGCCACTTTTCTGCTGACTGGAGCCTGGTTGCTGATCACTACACTGCAAACTGATCAAGGCAGCAGAAAGCAGAGTTGTTGGAAGCACGGATAAATGTCCTGGAGGACAATGTGCAGCAACTGGCCATTCCTGCCTCTCACACCAGGGAAGATGACAAACCCAGTGGTGAGTTGGAGAAAACTGTGCATCTCCAGGCATGACCTGTTGTGCACAAGAAATGGAGACAGTAAAGCAACAGAAACAGGGAGAGCCCCTGGTGGCTGAGACTATGAGACCTAGGGGCGGATGGTGTAATGTGTTCTAGAGACTATATAGTAAACACATGTTGCATTTGTATGAAGGCAAAAGGCTAGGAGGGTGCCACTTAAACCCGATGGCTGGCTGGGTGCCGTAAAACCCGAGAAAAGAGTGCCTCATGCAGATGGGCAGATGACTCAAGAATGGGTGCCACTGCAGAATTTCAAGTATGTTTTCTCCTGGTGAAAAGGTGGAAAAGTGAGTTTCCATTACTACGCACCTGTCTCTGAGGCAGTGGCTGCAGAATAGCTGCAGATGTGCACAGAGGCAGGGCAGCCACTCCTTGATGGGCTGGGAAAATGCAGCTGTGGGTCAATACAGTAAAAAACTGCCTGAGATTGAGTGAGTAGCTGGTGTAAGCCAAGCTGATTGAAGTAATTCAAAAGCCAGAATTTAAAAGCAGAGTGTAAAGATTTGGAAAGTTTGCAGCCTGGCCATGCAGTAGAGAAGCAGAGAGCAGAAGAACAATGCAAGGGTGAAGCAGATAAATTGTTTCCTAAAGACATTATCTTGAAGGTGAGGCAGCAGATGCTAAGAGCCAAGATAATGAGGGGAAAAGCCCTAAACACATTTGAGAAATCTGGATGGGTGCCCCACCCATCACAGGTCCTGAGAGTGTTTGAGAAGTTTGGGAGAGTGCCCCTCCCATCCTAGGAGAACTAAGTTTCTCCAGAGGGCAGACCTGAGATGTCATTGCTCTCAGCAAACTGCTCCCTGCATCCCAGCCACTCTGGCTGGAGTAATCCTGCCTCAGCACCTCTGAAGAAAAAAAAAGCCAAAAACCTTAGTGACATTCACATTGTGTTGTTTGCAGGCCAGCAGTATGTGAGAGCAGTGGAGGTGTGGCAGCTTCCACCCAGATTGCAGAAGATGTATGAAAAAGCTTGGGGGACTCAGGCAAAGACCTGCTGCAGGGGTGGAGCCACTGTGGAGGTCATCCAAGGAGTGATGTGAAGCAGAAAAGTGGGGTTGGAACCCCCACAGAGAACCCTCACTGAGGAAAAGTCTAGTGGGGCCAGGATGGCAGGACTGCCACCAGGAGCCTGGAACCATGGGGCTCCTGGCAATATGTAGCACCAGCTTAGAAAAGCCACAGGCACCAGGCAGCTCAATGGTCTGCACTTGGCAGAGCTGTAGGAGCGAGGTTGCCCAACGCTTTAGGGGTCCAGGTGCCCCAGTGTGCTTAACATTTGCTCTGTTTGGGTTTTGGATTTGTTTGGGAACTATTTTCCTTTCTTTTCCTCCCTTCTGGAATATGAATGTTTACCCTATATCTGTCCCACTGTATCTTGGAAGTAGATAAACTTGTTTTTGACTCTTTACAGGTTCATGGCTGGAAGGAATTTTGCTTTTGGTCTTAGAGAGACTTTAGACTTTGGACTTTTGAGTTGGTGCTGCAACAAGCTAAGACTTTTGGGACTGGGATGGAATGTGTAATATGTGAATGTAAGGGTCATTTATCCTTGCTAAGGGAACGTTGTGGAAGATTCTGAACACATAGATTGTACGGCAAGGACCCTGAAGGGGTGGATTGTTGGGAAAATAGAATAGTTTAGTCAGGGCCCTCGCCTAGGGTCCAGTCGGGTGTGCAATTTCTTGTGCACAACAGGTCATGCCTGGAGATGCACAGTTTTCTCCAACTCACCACTGGGTTTGTCATCTTCCCTGGTGTGAGAGGCAGGAATGGCCATTCTTTGTAAGCAAATTGTGTGTGTGTGTTTGTGTGTGTGTGTGGAGTTAGTGGGCATGTGCACCAATGTAACTTTTTAGTTTTGTTGCTATTCTTGTGCTCTCCTTTGAGAGAAAGAGAGAGAGAGGAGCTTTAGTGAGGCAGGTGGGCAGGCATCTGCCTTGGGTGTCTGCCCTGCACAGCCATGCTTTCCAGCCTATGACTCCAAGGACCTTTTGGTCAGTTACCTAGCTCATAGACCTGCGTGAATGGGTCTGGTGACCCAGCCTGGCATATGAAGGGTTTGTGACCCAGTTTGTGAATGGGCTTGAGGGGTCTGGGAGCTCCAGACCCAGCCCTAGCTCAACAATTGGCCCAGTCAGCAGGATTACTGGCAGGTAAACGAGCCTGACAACTGGCATGGTTGTGGAGCTAGACAATTGGCACCATGAGGATTCTAGGCCTTAGCCTAGCCAGACACCAGTCAATACGACTCAGTCCATCTGTGAATATTGCAGACATGTATCTCCCAATGTTGCAAAAGTTTTGCTTCAAAAGTATTTATTTACATGTTAGTTTACCCATTTTTTATGAGATGTAGCATAAAATGCAAGAATGACACTTGTTGTGTAAAATCGCCAGTTGTGAAAAGATGCCAGACAGACTTTTGAGGAGGGGCAGGGATGAAGCTCCTCTTATTGGGTCTTGACTTCCTGGCTCTCTCCTATGTCACCCAGCCTCTCTACACTCTTTCTCTACCTGTGTCTACTGCCTCCGCTTCTCCATTCTCCTCTTCTCCCTACCTCCCAGGCTGAGCCCGTCTTTGCGTTTTCACTTGGTAGCATTCTGCCTCCACCCGCTTGCCTCAGATTACAGAAAATCTACAGCTCTGTAAATGGCCTGAGGGAGGGACAGGCTTACATTTCATTTGCCTGGAAATTCAGAATTACAAATTAATCTACAGGAAACAATTGCTTGAGCAATTTAAAACTTATGTGGGTAACAAACTGTCCACACGGTTCCCTTCCAGCAGGCACCAGGCAGAATGACTGAGGGGCCGAGGGTTGCTACTGCGCTCCTCAGGAGCATCTCGGGTTAGCTTCTTAGAAGGGTTAAGTGAGGTCATTGGAAATGTTTAGAGCATCATGCTTCTAATGTAGCTACATTCATTTCAGACTTGATGAAATTATCAGCTATTTAACAGCCTTTGGTGTTGTTTTGACTGCAATATTTTTATTTATACCTTAATGCAAAAATGTCCGCCTTAGAATTCCTGTTTGCTCTTGGGGGTAGGGTGGTAAAAAGGAGCTCAGGCAATGTGATTTATACAGCCTGCTCTCATAAGACACATGGTACTTCTGACTCTTTGGAAACTAGTACAGCATTTAACTTCCTTCTTTCCTTCCTTTCTTCCTCTGAGAAAAATATTTGGTCATGCAAATGACCTCAAATCCAATGTATTTTACATTGAAAGAAATGGTGCAGGCTAATGAACATTTTAATACACTTGTAGTTTATTTTGTTTTATTATATCTGGTATACCAGCAATTTCAAGAAGTGATTATATCATTTCAAAAGTAATGGTTTAATATCAGAATGGTACTCTCCATTTTGATAACTTTTGAAACTAAGAGTCACAGTTTTCCCTCATGGTTTCCTAAAGGCTCTTTGGAGGGTAGGGCCAGCTGTAGGCATGGTTATTTCTAAATTGCATATGATTAGACTTGATTATGTACCCAATATTTTAGGTAAATTTTATATTACAGTTTTTAGCAGCAGCATATTATTATTATTACTCTTGTTGATATCTCTCTTATTCCATTATAACTCTTAATTCAGTACATGGTGTAAGACTGTCTACCATGATGTAGAATATTCCATGATGTAGAATATAATATATGCTGGATATTTTAGTTGAAGGGTGAAGACCGAGTTCTAGTCTTGAGGAGCATAATGTCTAACATGTAAAATATTAATTCATCCATTTGCTCAACCAAATTAATAAAGGGTCCACATGTGAATGACACTGTACTCTACCCTGTAGAACACAGGTGGATTATACATAGTTCTTGCCTTTAAGGAGAATGCTCTGTAGAAAGTGTGAAAGAAAAGAAAGCAAATGACTAAAATATTGAAAGGCAGAGTCTGACTGAAGTGGTAGCACTGAGGAAGGAGAGATTGCTTACCACAGAAGGATCAGGGAATGTGATATGGATTGAATTGTGTCCCCCAAATTTTATGTATTCAAAGTTTGATCCTCACTTTGACTGTATTAAGAGGGTGAGAAATCTTACTATGATGATTGAAAGTTGGGGCCTTGAAGAGGGGATTAAGTTGATGGTTTACTGGTGGTCATGGGTGTGGTTCTGAGGGCTTTAAAAAGGAGAGCACATGAGAGTCTCTCTCTGCTTCCACCATCTTGCATTGTGATACCCCATGTTGCTGAAGCCACCATCAAGGAAGACCCTCACCAGATGTGTTCCTTGGACTTTGGATTTCCCAGCCTCCCAAACTGTAAGAAATAAAATTTTGTTACTTTACAAATCACCCAGATCCAGGTATTTCTGTTATAAGCAACGGAAACAGACTAATACAGAATGTTTCTGGCATTGCTCTGAGACTGGAGGAATGTGTAGTATGACAGTGGATAGGGATGAGGAAAGAATATTCTAATCACAGCAAGAGGAAAGTATTGGTGAAAAACACTGTGCATGTCTAGGATAGATATTGTGAATTAGGGAGTTCTTCGGAACCTAAGACACGTGGTAGATGGAATAGTTTGCTGGAATGAGATGATGAGAAATTTGAAAGTTTCCCTAGCTAATGGAAAGTCATTGAGAATGATGGAACAGAATGTATCACAGCATAGTGTTCTAACCAACTCAAATCTCCTGTCCCAGAAATAGCATAGGTGGAAGGAGAGATTAAAAGAGCTGGGTCAATATGACTTAGCAACTACTCCTTCATTTCTTTATTAAGACCAAAGAATACCTAAACAAAAGAGAAGCTGACTGTCTTATCATAATTATATAAGCTCTAAATGTTGGTTTTAAATTTCTTTTTATGCCATAATCACATGAGTATCTCCATGTCCTTTTCTGTCATGTTCTTTCTTTTTCCACTGGTCATTCCCCCCCCATCCCCTTCATTTAGCCACATGGTAGCATTATCATCCCCAACCTGCTTGGAACCCAGTTCCAATTTTCTTAGATCTGAAGATGCTCTTATCTGGTTGGAAGTGAGACAACATGACTTAGCCCAAGTTCATTATTACCAAACAACTATTTTTGGGTTTTGCTTAGCTCTATAGCTCTGTGGTTCTAATTTTCTCATCCTCCTTGGGAATTCTGACTTCCTGTTTAAGGACCTCTGATCTGAACAGATGGGACACTAAACCTTTCAAGTAACCTATATTATTACATGCCTCTGATAGCAAATTAATAGCTCTAATCTTATTTTCTAATAGAACTGGCAGCTTATGAGACTCATTAGTTAACTAGCCCCTGAAATGACTGAAGCTTACCAAAGAGTATAGGGATTTTAGTTTTAATTTCAAAGCTATGTTTCAAAATAGCAGCAAGGTGTTTGCTGAATTGGCTAGCTTATCCTCTGAACCCGATAAATCTCTCATTCAAAAATATTCTTGCTTTTCTTGCATTGTTATTTGTATGCTGATGAATTCCCTGCTACACACTTTCTTTCAATGGACAACTAACCAGTATATTTAGTCTCTTCTACCTGGAAAGAACATAAAACATAACATGATTTTTATACAGTATTTTTATTTATAAAATTGACCTTTTGCTTGAATGGACAGTTTTCCTCTTTATATTTGATGCATACACCTGGGAACACAATCAGAAGATTCCTATTGATCGTTCTGAAGCAATTTAGTTCTGGTCATGGTTGTACTGGATTTGCAATTATACTGAGGAGAGGTATTATTGACTGGACCTGGTAATTACCACACTGACATTAGATTTAGCTGGAGGTGAAACTAACCTACGTCTCCATGTTGGTGTTCCTGTTGTAAAAGATTTGCACCAACTCTTCCAATCTAGGGATGAACAACACGTGATGTTATGTTTTAGTCACAGCAATTTATTTCACTATGCAGTTCATTTACTTCTGAGTATAAGCAGCTTAAGGTACTGACTTAGGAAAGGTTTACATTGGGGAAGTTAATTATCGACCCATGATACATATACTTTTGTCTAGTAAAATCGGTCACCTTTTGTATTAAAACAGTGGCTTCTGGACAGGTCTTGTAAATACACGGATTACTTTTGCATGTGTTTAATCAGATCAAATGTCGCCTATTAGTGAATCTACTTTTAATATAAATTTTAATTTCTTAGATTAAAAGAAATAAATATTATTTACTGTCTCATAGCAATAACAGAATGTCTATCCTTAGAAAACAGAATTGTTTTATGAACACTAAACTCAGGTATAATTGGTAATTTTGGATAAATTCAATGAAACTTGTATGTAAATAAAGGTTATAGGAAACAAACATTTTCTTTTACTTAATACCACCCCTGAATATACAGAAAAAATGTGCTGGTGTAGCAACCCATTGGTCCATCTGCAGAGAGCGTGGCTTAACTATATAGATTTCAGTGTATGCATACAGACATTAGGAAATGAAAAATCTCTTGTTCATACTTTGCATATGATTAACAAAAATCTACAAGTAATTTGTTCAAAGTAATTTCTGAACATACCTATTTACTTTTGCCTTTTTTCGTAATATACTTAATTTCCTAATTGAAATTAATAAAACCAGAAATTCTTGTAACCCTAAGAATATTTTAAAAGAGACTCTTCATGTTCAGAACACATGCAATTCTCTATTATCCGTTCATGCAATAGGTCCTCAGGTTTTATTTGTTTGTGAAAGTGAATAATTATAATTTAGAAGTTCAACAGGAAAGTATTATCAGCTACTTCTGAACCTATAGAAACATATGTCATTTAATTTCCAAAACCCAGACTTTTTTCTGTTTATTTTTGGCTAACTTATGTTTAGACCCATTGTACTTGTATCAGAAGATGGTTTATTTCAAGAAAGGTTCAATTTGGAGTGTGAAAGACTGCTGCTTTTTCATTGTATTGTGAAGCACAATAATTCCAGGATCAATATAATACCCTTAAAGGGGTTGTATTTATATCTTTCTGGACAGAGCTGTCATTATTGTAGAGTGTAGATAGGATATTTCTACAACAGGAGATCCATCCAACAACTGAGAAAATCTTCAGAGAATTAGGGGATCTTGATCCCATGACATTTCTGACTTAATGTATCCAGCCACAAAAGCACCAGTATAGGAGAAGTTTTCTTGTAGAAGATGTAGCCTGTCTCCAGTCCCTCAAATTCTAAGGTGAACCAGACTTTTGAGAAATCTGCCTTTGCCACCTTCTGCCAGTACAGCATTTTAGAATATTTGCTTTGAGGAGGTAAACCAATTGTCAGATATAAAGCTGATTATTATGATTTCATTGTGGTCCAGTTAACACAGAGAGGAGAAATACTCAGCTTTATGGTCACAGCAAGCACAAAAATCTCTCCATAGTCATCTGACCTAGTGAAACTTGGTCTACTTGGGCACCTTATAACAGAGTACAGATGTTCCAGTGCAAACCCATCACCACCACTCAGAAATCACGTTAATCAGGAGAGAAATTAAAAGCATCCATTTGATATCCTGAAGGAGACATGGCAGGATCAGGGAATGTCACTGCCTCTGATGTGTTAGGGAAGTATTTGGAAGGAAGGTTGTCTCTACTGTCAAGCAGAAAGCACTGGGGCCTGAATAACTTGGGTGAACAAAAGTTTTATCTAAAATATTCAAAACACTTGGGCAAAGGCAAATGTTTAGTTTAAACAGAGTAGGTAAGAAGCTCAATTTCTCATTTTGCTTTTGTAGACAGGGATGTGTTGTTCAACTCAGGAAGAAGAGGAACTAGTACAGGTGTATCCTATTTAAGATACTAAAATATTTGCAAAGATTTACTGCTATTTCCAAAGGGTCACATAGAGAGATGTTGTGTATAGAATATCTTATCTCTTTCACTTGACTCTAAACTCCTGTCATTTAGGGTTCATCATTTTTTTTATATACATTCTATATCTAACTTATTACAGAGCACATAGGGACCAACCTAGGAATGTCTGTGAAATATAATTTTTGAAGTCACATTTACTAACATTGTTATCTTCTGCTATAGAATATTCCTTTTCTGTAGATAAAATACTGTTTTTTTCTTCTGTCATCCAGAATTACAAGTTAAACAAAACAAAATGAAAGTTTGAATGGAGTCAAAACATCCAACTGAATTAAAAAAGAGAGACAACATTGAAGTCCGAACAAAAGGTGCTTAGCAATTTTAAAGAAAATGTGAAGCTGAAATGAACAGCCATGGAAAATGGCATGTGAGATAAATAATCCATTTTTTCCTACTGAATCTAGGTGCCGTTGACAGGGTCAAAATCACACCAACACCAGTGATATGCACACTTATCTCAGCATTTTCTATATTTTTTGTTTCAATGATCTTTCAGTAAATATTGTCTTAGGATGCCTCCATGCCTTGTGACATGTCGCCGATCATTTAAAACACTAAGCTTCAATCAGGAGTCAGAGAACAAAGAGAAATGCAATTGCACAGATTTAAAACTAACAACAAAAACTACCTTCCAGAAAAAGTATTATAATTCTAGTATAATACAGAGGTAGAGAGTGTAAACCACAGCACAAGTCTCTATTTTAAAGTCTGAAAGTATCAGACATCTTAATCTGATTTTGCCAGAGTTTAGGGAATGATTAACTCTTACAGTTGCGAAATTCAGAATGTACTATGTAATAGGACATTGAACCAGACGAACCTTTTCTTTATAAATTAGGTGTCTGAATAAGTTTGAATATTTTGGGAGAGATGCCCTCTAAATTTTCCCTCCAACACCTCTGTGTACCCCACTGCATGCACGGAGTGGGCGAGTAACACAGAAAACCACGTGGCCATGTGTGCCCACAGTGTTCACATGACATGGGGCATAAATGGCCACCATCTTTCTGCAGTCACAGCTTGCCATGTTTGGTTACTGAGATCTGGAACGGGTGGGCCTGAGGAATGCTGAACTGAATTGTTGCTCATGTCATTAAAAACTCAACTAGGCAGAAAGCTAGGAATGGAGCAGTTGACAAAGATAAAACTGAGAGCTCTGTGGCTTATCCTTAATTAGGTGTTGGCATTGGTTCTTGTCAAACAAGGGGGAAGAGCGCGGGCTGCAGCACACTGACGCACACAGACAGCCCTAGTCACAGTTGGAGAGAACACAAAGTGCATTCAAGCTGGCACTGAAAGGGATTTAGATAAGTACTCGAGGTAACAAAAATCGAAAAAGGAGGATGATAGCAATGGAAGCTTTAGATGAATTGCAACTGAGTGCACCTTTATTACAGCTTATCAGTCTCCAGACAGCTACAAACCAAGCATCCTAGTGCATTTCTCTTCGTGCTCTCCTGGATTAAAGGTCAAAGTAACTCAAATTTATATGTTCTGTCGTCCTGTCTCAGTCTCTCCCATTGCTCACGTACATGCACCACATATCTCAGGGATTTGGTGTCCCTGGCATAAGCTTCTACTCCTTGAATGAAGCAAAAGCCTTTCCTCATTGAGAAGGTTCCATTTACTTAACATAATTATCTCATGGGAAGAGGTTGCAAATAATGCAATATTAAAAGGTCGCAAAAATGTTATGGCATAAATACACATGGCAACGTGCCAGCTCTCATCGCTCTTGTCCATAATTACGCTTATATTTCGCTCCATATGATATATTCATATAGCTAATATCCTGGTTTATTAGAACCCTGTCTATGTGCATTCTCAACATACACAAAAGCTGTGTGTTTTCATAATATGTATAAGCACTTCAGACGGTAAGCTGTGCACATTGCAGCTAGCAGATGGTAGCTCTTATCACAGATAAAAGCACATATATATGTTTCTGCAACTACATCCTCAGAGAGAACGGATAAGAGGAGAATTCTCTCCACATCACAGCTTACATTATCCATCTACTTAAGGCAGCAAACAGCATATGTTTTACTGCTGTGGAAAGGCAGTACTTGAGAGGAAAATATGATTAAAATAAACTTAGAGATAACCTAAGGAATAAATACAGAAAGCCGTATTAATTGAAAATTAGGGGTGGGGGAACAGATGAGAGGGGGGATGCACTATATTCAGAAAGTAAGACAATAAAAGAGTGCATCTTTTAGGGTTACTAGGTAAAATGCAGTTAAAAATTAGCAGTTAAATCAACTTTCAGATGAACAACAATTAATTTTTTAGTATAAGTATGTCTCAAATGTTGCACATTTCACATCCCATTAAATATCTGTGATATTCTTCTGCTGAAATATTATGAGTTGTTTATCTGAGATTCAAATTTAAATTGGAGTCAAATATATATGTGTGTATATACATATATATGTATGTGTGTGTGTGTGTGTGTATATATATATATATATATATATATGTAAATACACATATAATTTTTTTTTTTTTTGCTCAATTTGGCCTCCATAGTTTTCAGGCTGCTATTATTAAAGTTCTTAACCAATGATTTCATTGTTCCAGGTGAAAGGAAATCTGTCAACAGACAAATTTATTTTGAAAGAATATGATTCCAAAGCTCTTTCTGTGCACACAAAGCCAGTGAGGATTTTAAAAATTTATCTGAATGATGAAGTCAATAATAGAGCCAATATGGATAATTTTGGACATAGATCTTCACTCTCCCCCCCTGAAGAGTTTTAGGTTCTGGTTTGGAAGTATCTGGATAACTGTTTCACCTTGGCTGTATAAGCTTAGCTTTTCTTATTTTTTTTTTTAATTTATGAATTTGGTTTATTATTTTAGACTGAGATCTATTCACACTCATAAAACAGGAGACAGACTTTAAACACTCCACATGTACACATTTGTATTCTTATGGTGGGATCGGCATTCAACTGGAAGGTTAAATGGAGTTCAGATAATTTCTTTTTTTATTCTTTGCTCTGGCTTTTGTCTCATGTCTTTCAGCAAAACTGAATAAAGATGTCTCCATTTTACACCAAAAGATTCAATTACTTTTCAAATGCTGGGTAAACATCTGCAGATGAACGATCTTAACAAATGTATTTTGATTCTACACCAACTTATGTGACACTTTTGTTTTCTCTCTCCAAGAGCAGAGAATAGATTCAAGCCTGCTTTTCTGAGCCGGAGCTTCCACGGCCACTAGCACTGAACTTTGGCAGGCAGCCAACCAATCTCCATAGCCCAATGAGACTCTGATTCCATCTGCTCCAGCAGTGCAATATACTCCACTTCAGGTCAAAAGCGGGGAGCCAGCAGTATTAACATTACACTAATCTGTAAAGACATTCTCACTGGCTAGATAGGCTAATGTTACACAGGCTTTCAAAGCTTCAAGGATAAAGAGTAACAGTGATTGCCACGGGAAGATACAGTAGGCAGTGGATTCTTGCCGAGAATATTCCAAGATAGTAGAAGGATGGCTCTAAAGAATGAGGAAAGAAAGAAAAAATAGCTTTTAAAGGAGACAAGTCATGTGCTATCTTGTTATGCAGGTATTTCAAAGATAGTTTTGGATCATATATTTAGCAACTATGAATTCTATCATTCTTTTTTCCTGTTTATTCCTGTGTTCCCAAAACTTAAGCATGCATATTTACACACATACAGAGTCTCAAACCCTACCAAATAATTGATGAAAACTGTAATCTCCATTAAAAAGCAAGATGGAAATAGATTGCTTAGTACACCTCAGTGTTATAAAATCAGAACTATTCCCAAACTCTTCAAAGTTTTTTAAAATAAAAGTGAGCATGTGTCTAACCTCCCCCATCATCCCATCTCATCCTCCTCTCCCTCTTCATTCTTACCCCTCTTTGCTATTTTCTTTGTGTAAAACATGCTCAGTTTTGGGATACACACAGGTCTATAATCAATTGCTCTTTAAACACAACCTACCAGGACTTTATTACAGGCCCTCTGTGTATATACTGAAGGAAAATATTCTGAAAGCAGATTAATGTATACAATGGAAATTGAACACTAGTGACAAAAAGGGGTCTTTTTCATTTTCCTAGTTCTTTGATTGGGGGGGGGGAAGTAGTTTAAGATTCATGCCTTTAGGCATATCAGAAACCATTAAGAACAACATTTCAGGAAATTGTAATTTATAAAAATTCAATTTAGACTGCTTGATTTTTTTTTTCTTTTTTTTTTGGCAGCAGAAGAAAAATGTTTGGCTGGAAATGAACTATCTGAAAATCCCCACAATTAGGAAGTATACAGCCATGTTTTTGCTATAATTTGAAGTTATGCACAGTTGATGTGCAAAATTACTTTTGTGCTAGAATAATAGATTTTCTTCTAGATGGAAATGTGCTATCTCTGTAATCTAAAAAGTAACAAAACCTACACAAAATTTCAATTTTCTTTCCTTATAAAGTAATTTAAAACCTAGATTATATATTTTAAAACTTTCACTTTTTAAAAAATTAAATATGAAAGCTGTTTGGAAGTTAGTAGAGCCGTCGGACTTTTCAGTCTCAGAAATTAACAAAGAAAATTTGGCAAGCATTTTTATTGTGCAGGTTTAACACTTACTGCTTCTCTATATTCTTTGTCATAAAAATGGTTATAAAAGGAACTAAACTTGCATAGGATTGAAGATCCCTCTCTCCCTACCCCCCCCCCTTTTTAATAGTTCTCTGTTCTAAATAGAAATTCACACAGGGCACAGATTAATGAATATGCATGAATCTTCATGCATTGATATACATATGATTTCTCATCTACAAAGAACGGTTTGGAAGACTTGTTATCTGACCAGAAAAGCCTGTAGTAAGTTGAGATAAAGGAGACTGACTCCAATCCCCTCAGCCTTTGCAATTGCTTTATATTCTAATCACCGCCCTAAGCATCTGTCCCCGGCAGGCAGCTTGTTCAATCTAGCAGATAACGAATGCAGCCCGATGGTGGCTGCGCTGGCCCTTCCCCACGCACGCAAGCGAGGACCTAGTGTTCCATTCCTCTGATTACACAGGCAGCGGGAAAGCGCTCTCAGAGCTGTAATTGCCTCCGTTATGAAACATCTTCACCTGTTAGCTGAAGCTAAGTTGAATCACAGCAGAAATTATTAACAGTGGCTGTTTTCAAGCCAGCTTAATTTGAGCTGATGCTGCTGTTCACTTAACACAGATGAATAGGTGTGCAGGACGAGAGTCTAAGTGGAGATGACACCCCAATGAATATTTGCTTGCAGCCCTGCTGCGGGGAGCTGGTTTGCAGGACAACAGACAATTGTTGAAAAGCTAAAGGGGGGCTGGGGCAACTGGACAGGACCCGCTCCTCTGTGGGCACCTTCTGTGCTCATGAGAACTCCCTGACTAATGGCAACTTTTGACAGCTAAATCATTTTTTCAATTAGTTTCCACAAATGTTGGCAAACACAAACTGTTTAGAGGGGTATGCACAATGGTGTGAGGGACACTACTCTGCTCAAACGTGTCCAGAAACACTCTTTTTCAGAGAGCTGAACAGGCATTAAAATTTAATGGTCTGCTTTCATTTTCTCTGCAGTGTGCTTCAAGATGATTATAAATTATAGCATTCTGCTTACTTTTGACGGAATAAGTCATGTATCAGCATTTGATTTAAAGCAATGTGTGCTTGACATATGAAGCACATCTTGCAGATGAGATTTATCACAGAGCTCTTTTGTTGTTTCAGAAGAAAATAGCTGCACAGGAGGGTCACTGCCCTGACAGTGTCAGCCATCCGCATAGTAGGGTATGGCTGTGGCTTCAGAGGGCTGAATCTTTAAAGTCTGAACAATCTGAATATATCTTTACTTTTCAAATTAAGGAATCCTTTTGTTTATTCTGTAAAGCTCAACAGTGTTCCCAAAGATCTGACTCTATTGTTTTCAACTTTGCTGGGAAAAGATGAGCAAAGCATTACTAGATAGGGGAATCATTTCCCAACATTGGATGGGGGTGTCACATGGCAAAACATTCTCCTGTAATCCTAGGGCAATTTGGGAAGCTGCTGGCTTATAGGGTCTCTGATGCAATATGATTGGCCAGGAGGGAGGCTGAGAGCAGATGGGGGTTTCTTCATTTGGATAGGTATGGGACTAGAGGGAAAGCACATAAAGGCAGTACTCGATTTTTCTGTCAGCTGGTCTATTTCTTTGTCTCTAAGGTTATATCTGCTGGTGAACTGAACTGCAACATACCCAATCCATTCATTTCAGTATCTCTTTACCAACGGCTCTCATGGCTACAGCCAAAACATTTCTGTAGGGACCCATAATGATTATTAAATGGTTTAACAAAAAATCAGATGGTTGATGTTTTACTTATCAAATCTGACTGATAACTATAACAGAGCTGCAGAAATCCCACATATTATTTCAAAATCAAACTTCGTGGAACAGGGTGCAACTTCATATCTTAATCTGTTTTCTGCTACTATAACAGAGAACCACTGACTGGATAATTTATAAAGAATAGAAGCTTATTTGGTTCATGGTTCTTGAGGCTGGAAAGTCCAAGAGCATGGCACTGACATCAGGTGAGGGGGTTCCTATGGTGCCAGGGTGGAAGGGTGAGAGAGTGAATGAAAGAAGCATGAGGGGCCAGCCTCCATTTATAGCAACCAGCTGTCGAGATAACTAACTCACTCCCTTGACAATGACGTTATTCCAATATAAACACCTAAACACCTCCATTAGGACCCAACTTCAAACACTGTCACGTTGGGGATTAGGTTTCAGTATGAGTTTTGGAGGGGGCATTCAAACCATAGCAATTGGAAATACATTTCCCTTCTTTTTCTGTTACTCTATCCTTATAAAACCAAACTTGTGTATCACTGTGTCTCCTCCATGTAGCTTTATCAGCACCTGCAGTTAGTTTTTCATGGCCTTATTGGTTTGGACAGTTTATTCTTATACTTGTGACATTGTACTGTAACTATCTATGGATTTTCTTTCTCCCCCTATGTTATCCTCTAAGGTCTAACTCTTAATCATCTTCTTCTCATCAGTCCCTAGTATATAGCATGGCACAAAATAGGCCCTCAATGACATTTTTGTATGAATTAATGTTGAACGAATAAATGTATAAATAAATGATTGTTTAAGGTCAAAGAAAGAAGTGAGAGTATATATAGTGGGGATGTAAGAGTCCCTTCATATCTGTTTCTCTTTTTGATATGGAAAAAGGAGCCCCAGTTTTTAGCTGGGCACATGGCTTCCTGAGATAAAGACTTTGTTCCTCAGCCTGCCTTGCAGCTAGATATGACCATTTTTTAAATCTGGTCAATGGGATGTAGGTGGAAATGGCATGGTAATTCAAGCAGTGTTTTGATCATGGCTGGAAAGAAGCTGTAATGGCTGGAGCACTAGCAGTCATTTTGTACTCCAGGGTACTCTTGGGATTGAAAACCTTGTACAGCAGAGCAATAAGATAGAAAAAACTGGGGGCTCTTATATCATAGAGTAGCACACCAGGAGTGGCCTGCTTACTTCTGAGTTTCTCAAATGTGACAAAGAAAAACAAAAACAAAAACCTAACCTCATACAATCTATGAATTGAAATTTTTACCATGGTTTACTGGTAGAACCAGCAGCATAATTTGTAGAAAATGAAAATAAGGAATTCTTTGTTCAAAAATTTCTAAAAATTCCAAGACAGCAGCTGCAGAGAGTAAAGCAAATACCGGGCCCTTTTGAGAATAGGACCCTGTGTGATGGAGCTGACCTTGCTTACAAGGCCTGATACTATCTGATTCCTGCCAAAACTTCTTTAAAATTACCTTGTACCAATCCCCTCATCACTTATTAAACTTTAGATGCAGCAGCCTTCTTTCTGTTCCCTGGACATACTAAACTTTTTCTTGCCTTAGGATATTCACACTTGACTATTCTAAGCTAGGAACCCTCTGTGACAGATCACTGCAGTACTCATGCTCCTTGTGTTGGCTTCCTCTCCACCTTTATGAAACAACAAATCAATGCTACCTCTCTAGAAAAGTCCTTTTTTAGGGCCGAGCCCGTGGCGCACTCGGGAGAGTGCGGCGCTGGGAGCGCAGAAGCGCTCCTGCTGGGGGTTCAGATCCTATATAGGGATGACCGGTGTGCTCACAGCACTCACTGGCTGAGCGCGGTGTGGCCGGTCTCAAAAAGGACAAAAAAAAAAAAAAAAGAAAAGAAAAGTCCTTTTTAGCACCTCTTCAGCCCCAACATTGCAGGGCCTTCTTGCTTCCTCTGTAGCACACCTATGTCAGTTCTTATTATAGTCCTTCCTTGTTAACATTACCCCACTTACCAGACTAGAAGATAAACTTCCTAAAGGCAGGTACTGTTTGTGCCCTAGTCACTGATGCATTATTCACACAGCATATTGCTTACTTAGAACATAGTGGGAACTCACTGAATACTTGGTATATGGTAAATGAAGACAACTTCAAGCATGTACCCTGGGTTATTTGTGTGCAGGGGTAGATTTTTTTTTTTTTTTCCCTTTTTGTCTTTTCTTGTGACCGGCAACGGATCGCAACCCTCAGTGTCGCCCCCGTACCGGACCGGGACCGGCTACGGGATCGCAACCCTCGGTGTTGCTCCCGCACCTCGCTCAGCCAGTGAGCGGGAACCGGTCTGTATGTGGGATCCGAACCCTCGGCGGGAGCGCCGCCGCGCTTCCCAAGTGGTGCACTGTAGCAGTGCGCCACCGGGCCGGTCCCAGGGGTAGATTTCTTTTTGACATTTTAAAAACATTTCACCTGATTTTACCGATTTACCCTATAATTATTTTATTCTCTATATTTACTTATGTGGAAGTAGTCATGCAAAGGTAGAGCTTATTTGTGTAAATACTTCCCAGACTTGTCATATGTGTGAAAAAAAGAGGCATTTCCTCTCTGCTGGGTATCTATTTGGATTGCAATTCACACACACACACACACACACACACACAACCTAAGAACCAAAACTATTTAATCCCTTCTCCTACATCTTACTGTCTATATCAACACGGCTACATTTAGTTCTCCTAATCTTCATCAGTATAATGTTACTATGCCAGGAGAGTCTTGCCCAGGCAAATAACTTGATTGTTTAACACAGGAACTTTCTGAAATACCCACCAACAACATTAAGCATGAACAGAGAGTTTACTCCCACAGATTCTTTGAATTCTTGGCCTTATTTCTGTTCTACCAATCCTAAACCACTATGCCATGATCCTTACCCAATTTTAGTCAAGTCCCTACACTGGAAGATCTGCTTTTCACCAAACTTGCAATTCTCAGTTAATTCTGACTTTGCCTTCCCCTCTCTGAGATGCTACCAAAGGTAAGGTGGTGTCCCCATTCCTGTGCTGAGCAAGAAACTCAGCTTTACCCTCTCAACAGGCTGTGTTGCTGAGATTTGGGGAGTCTGTGCTTAACAATCCCAAAGCGATTTTTTTTTTTTTTACAAAAAATGTGTGAGCTTATAAACTTTATTGTTCAGAGAGAATGATTTTCCTTATGGGCATATCCAGGTCAAAGGCATATATGTACATGGTATCACATAAAGATACCCATGTAAATCAGAGAGTATACAAAACCTATTTCTATTCTGACACAGTCCAATATGGCAGGCACCAGACGTATTTGGCTATTGAGCACTTGCTATGTCACTAGTACAAACTGAGATGTTCCGTAAGTGCATGATATTCCCCACATTCAATGACTTAGTATGAGAAAAGAATGTAACATATCTAATTAATAACTTTTATACTGATTATATATTGTAATGTATTATTTTGGTTAGATGAAATATCTTAGGATAATTTTTGGATACTATATTACTTGCAATACATATTATTAAAATTAATTTTATTCACTTTGCACTTTAAAAAATATGGCTTTTAAAAAATTTTAAGTGACATATGTGAATCAAATTATATTTCTACTGGACAGAGTTGTTCTCACTAGTCAAAAAAGGCAAAAAGTAAATAACAAACCCAGAAACATTGGCAAAATGCATTGTCAGTAGAGAAGCTGTGATATGTACATTTTTCTCTTGTAAGGTCTTACTTCTCTACTGCTACTTATTTATTTGAAGATCGTTACATAGACAGTATTTTCAACTTGTACAATATCCTTGGTAAGTGGGCTCTCTTGGTGTACTTGAAAGCATTAAAGGTAATTATTCTCAAAAACTGAGAAGCATTTACAAGTTATTCTGTTTCTGAAGTAACTTTTAGCAGAAATTCTTGTGCAAGAGACATTTTAATGAATGGGGAAAGCAAGGAAACCCACGTGTTAATCTGGATTTGTGGTAAATGGCCAGGTAAATTTGTGATGCAGAGCATAATTCATTTGTGCAAAGAGGCAGATGTCATCTGTAATTTTTCTCTACAACAGGTCCATTTGTCTGGAGAATGAGGACTGGCTGATGCTAGTGTTGTGAACTGTGGAGAAAACACGCGTGACCCCCTTCAGTTGTATTGCTTGCTTAGAACTACTCTAAGCTTGGTGTGTTAGAATATTGGGGTGGTGTACATTTCTTCTTGGAAGCCCTTCTGATGTGGGTAAAATGGAGATGAGGCACCCTCAGGGCCACTGACTAAAGCTGGAACAGGAACAAGCTAAGGGCTGGGGCAAAGGTTTCCCACCCGAGGTGAAAGGAGAGAGAGAGGCTTGTTAGGACGAGCAGTGAGTGAATAAAACATCCCAGTGCCCTGAGAGGAGGCAACCTTATTCTTTACCATTGAGGACAAGAAAACAACACTTCATCACCGCTCACTCCTCTGCAACATACGACCCAGGGTAAATCCAGGTAAACCCCTGCTCAGGTGACTAAGATGCTTGTTTTCACTGCCATGTGTGAGTCCTCCTTTGAAGTCCCTTGTCCTCTGAAGTTGCTTTCATGTTTGACACGTTGACAAAAGTTTCTAATATTTAGTTCTCATACACTGATAACGTAATGTTAACAAGCTGTAACTTCAAAAATTTGTCTTTATTTGTAAGCTTCCCCCCATGAACAATTTTCCTCATGTTTTAAGCAAGGAAATAGAAAATGTTTTGGGATAATATGATATAGTAGCTCTGAACTTTGACTCCCCAGCTCAGCTCTTTCGGCAGCTAGTAACTCTTTTCTTGATGAAACTTACTTAATACAGTTTCCTTGGCATAAGGAATCCAGAAAAGAATGTTTTGGTATTTTATGAGAAAGCCATTTTCCCAATTTTTTTCAAGGAGGAAGAAACATTGGAAATCATTCAGAACATCATGTTCTTTTGAGTTTTTTAGTTGATTTAAACATTTGGTACAGGAAACTGGGAGACAATTGAAATACAGATAAAACCTGAAATAATGATTACTTGAATACCATGACACGAACCTCTGGAGTTAATCCTTGTCATAAAAGGATAAATAACTGTTACTTCCTAATTCTGATTGTTTTGCTGAAATGTATAGTTATGCAGTCACCATGGACCCAGGCTTTTGATATGTATCTCTCTCCAGGGATCAAGTTTCTGGGGCATAGGAACTGTGTGTCAACAGAGGAGGTGCTTGGGTTTATTTCAAAGGAAGGGAGAGTAAGACTAGGATGATGTGCTAAATCCAAACAGCTATTTTTATTCAAGCATAAGTAAAAAACTACCACTGTATCTTATGGCGATATTCATAAATTCTTGTTCTCAGTTGACTGCTTAATCTTTAGATTACTATTTTGGTGCTTTCTTTAGAAGAAAAAAATATGTGGGCCGGCCCGGTGGCGCACTCAGTAGAGTGTGGCACTTGGGAGCGCAGCGGCGCTCCCGCCGTGGGTTAGGATCCCATATAGAGACCGGTCCACTCACTGGCTGAGCGCGGTGCGGGCGCGACACCGAGGGTTGCGATCCCGTTGCCGGTCGTGGTAGTTAGGATCCCATATAGAGACCGGTCCACTCACTGGCTGAGCGCGGTGCGGGCGCGACACCGAGGGTTGCGATCCCGTTGCCGGTCGTGGTAGTTAGGATCCCATATAGAGACCGGTCCACTCACTGGCTGAGCGCGGTGCGGGCGCGACACCGAGGGTTGCGATCCCGTTGCCGGTCGTGGTACGGGCGCGACACTGAGGGTTGCGATCCTGTTACCGGTCACGAAAAGACAAAAAGAAAAAAATAATAATAAGAAGAAGAAAAAAATATGTAATTCTATTTGTGCTACATTTATATTTGATCTCTGTGTTCTATTGCTGTCTGGGGATTCTGACTTGTTTGGTGGTGCGGGGAAATATGCCATTCATACTTTGAATATAAGTCACATGTATTATTAATTGTTTAAATCAATGAACTCATGCTGAACTGTAAGGAATAATTTAACTGCAAGCGATAGAAAACTGGACCAAAATGGGTGTTAAGTACAAAAGGAATTTATTGGTTCGAGTAACTGAAAAGCTCTATTTGTCTCAGCAGGTGAGGTTTGATATAGCAGCTCAAAAGTTGTCACAAAGGACCTTCCATTGTCCCTCTAGGTCACAGAATTGCTACTTAATTTGAAGAGCACATCCTTACACCACTATTGCCGAGGAACAGGGAAAACATCTTAGGATGGGTCCCCAGGAAAATTAGTTTTTGTCCCAGTGTGACAGGCTGAGTTGTGTCCCCACTACCAAATTCATATGTTGAAAGTCCTAACCTCCAGTACCTCAGAATGTGACTGTATTTGGAGATAGAGTCTTTAAAGAGGTGATTAAAATAAAGTCATTAGAAGGAGCCCTTATCCAACATGACTGGCATCTTTATAAGAAGATTATAAGACACAGAACCACATACAGGTAAGACCATGTGAAGACACAAGGGGAAGATGGTCATCTGCAAGCAAGGAGAGAGAACTCAAAAAAAAAAAGAAAAATGAAAAACAAACAAACAAAAAAACAATCCTGCTGACACCTTGATCTCAGATTTTCAGCCTTCAGAATTGTAAGTAAATAAATTTCTGTTGTTTAAGCCACCCAGTCTGTGGTACTCTTTTATGGCAGCCTAGCAAACTAATGCACCCAGAATTCCTAGCAAAAGCTCCAGGGATTGCTTTGGTTGGACTTGTTCAGATTGTGTGCCACCCCTCAGCATCGTGACCAACAGCACTGATAACCGGGCTGGCTTGGGTGAGTCAGGGCTTGCCCCTGAATCTGGGGAAGCAGAGGGGAGGGGATCGCCCCACATAAACTGCAGGGCTGAGACTGAGGGAAGGGTCTCTTAGCGCAAGTCTGTGGAATAGATGCACCCTACCAGGATCTGCAACCTGTAAGAACACAGACAGTGCAAGTCCCAGTGTGGTGTTCTGTGAAAAGTTCATGCCAGTGTGATGACTGGTCAGGAGAATTCTCCCTCTCCCACTGGAGGTGCCTGTGTGCTGTGTCAGTTAACTCCCCTGAGCACAATTTCTGCTCTTAAAACTGGGAAGTATTTTCAAGATATAACCTGTCCTGCAATATAGGTCTTCCTTTAATCACATTTTCTTTCAATCCGGGTGTTTTGGGACTTCCTGGAATAGCCTCAGGGTACAGAGCAGGACCAACAGTAAAACAAGACTCAGCAACTTACTGCAGCCACTCAGCTGGCAAGAGTCAGCCGGGAGGAATTCACTGAAGGGCTGGGTGAGGAAATGGAGATCCTATATTGCCCACCATGTAGCAAACAATTTCATGAAACTCCCTGTTGAGGAGAAGCTGGGCCTCTGCTCCTTTCTGACCTTTGCCAGTGGCTTCTGCTCTTGGGCCCTGTTCAGAAGCTCTTCCCTGGATCCTGCCTGGGGGGTTCCCTCCTTCCTTCAGGTCCCTGTCCAAATGCCACCTGATCTGTGACTGCAGCACTCTGCCTTTCTCTTCCCTACTTACTTTTCCTCCATTGTACTCATTGCATCTGACATTCTCTATATTGTCTTGATTATTATTTGCCTCCGTCCACCCTCCATAAGGGGGGAAATTTTGTTTTTTATTTCTGGCTGTATCCTTTACCATTTAAAATGGTGCCTGGTAAATAGAAGTTACACAATAAATTTTTGTTGAATAAATTCCTTTCTTTTTCCACTGAAGTTTCTGTTCAGCAGCCAGTTGTTAGATCTCGTTCTATTGATCCCCTTGTGTTAAAAAATATACATATATCTGAGTTCATACGTATATGCATATTTAAACTCGGAGGTACGTGTTCATTTATGTCTATGTTTACACACATACACATTGTGACACTATTAATGCCATCTCATTTGTCCCGATTCCTTGTTTCATTCACCTGTTGGCAGGAAGCAGAGCAATATAATCTCTATATGATCTCTCCAGGCCTAATCCAGATCCATCACCGAGGGACCCAGTGAAGCTCTTACTCCCCGAGTGAATGACATAAAGATAGAAATCCAATGATTTCCTGTGTCTTCTTCAGTTACTGATCAAAGAGAAGTCATAGCAATCAAATTACCACATTGAGGTGTTTTTTTCCTGCAGAATGTTTGTCATTCTGAGATTTCTTTTACTCTTTGAATTCATTTGCTTCTCTGAACCTCTCAAAAAGACAGTAAATTTTCCAATGTCTTTTGTATGACCCAGTTTTTCTTAAACGGCTCATATGTCTTATGAAATCTGACCCCTGTCTCTGTCTCATCAGTTTTATCTCCTGCCACTTTCCCCTCATACTCTTCTTTTTGCACTGGCTTCTTTCTTCTTCAAGTGCACCATGAGCCTTCCTCCCTCTCAGAGTAAGGCAGAGAGTTCCAAGGTGAGGCTGAACATTTATTTTTGCATTCACACGTAAAGTCCAAATCCTTGAACTGCCTCACACAATATCAGTATACCTCTCCCTCCAAAATATGCTATGACAAGATATGCTATGAAAAGGGGCTGTTGCAGAATTAACCTCGTTAGACTCATTTGGGATTCATTAGCTATAGGAGGAAGAAGAGAAAACAATGAATTTTATGATACTCTTTTGGTACTCAGACCAGTTTCTCCATATCCTGTTAGAGAATGGGAGCCAGGAAATTTGAATGAGCATGAGGAATGTATAGTGTGGCTTTCCTAACTGAGATTTTTTGAGAACTGGACAGTCTTGGTTCCACCTGTTACTATCTCACCATAAATGGTCACCACCATACACGAATAAAGCCAGCGTTAGAAGCGCTGGTATCTACAAGGGTACTGTTTCACATTTCTTGGATTTCAAAGGCAGCTCAGCACTTTTGCTGTATCAACTTACTCGGCAGCCAAGCCTGCAGCTGTGCCTCTTGTGCTGTCAGGGGAACAGGGTCATTAGCAGAGGAGAACCCTCCTGGTGCACAGGTCTTCTCATATGCAGTCCACTTTGGCTGCAATGCTCACCCTCTCCTGTTAACCCTTCCACAGTCTCCTAAACTTCATGAAGTCAGTGATACTGTTTGTGCTGTTTACAACTCTATCTCCAGTAGCTGCATAACACCTTGTACATTGTAGGCATATAACAATTATTTCTTAAATTAGCAAATGAAACTTGCATGGAACTAAATTTATACAATGAATGAAATTGATAATAGAGAAAAAATTTGACATGCTGGTTTACAAGGATTTATCTATAAGGTATCTTTAACCACTGAAAGTCAGATATCTTGACAGAAGTCAGAGAAAATATGAAACATTTCCACTTGGGAAAAACTACTGCTATAATTAATAATATTAACAATATTGGACTTGGTAAAAACTAAAACAACAACTATTTCTTTAGCATGTATCATTTGCGAGCATTTTAACCAAAAATTTTCCTACTTACTACAGGTCAGCTGTTATTATTTCTAGGGATTATTATATCTAATTTTTCTGCTGAGGACACTGAGTCTCATTAAGGTTAAGAATCTTGACCAAGTTCACATGCCTGGCTACATGCCTAAATTGGGATTTAGGTAAACTGTACTCTTCCTAGTTTATAGGCAACAGCTACTGTTGATATTTCCATCAGGCCAGGGTAACTGATTTGGCCATCACAATATCCGTGCTGGGATCCATAAAATCCTGGAGAGCAGCTCACAAGATGTAACAGATGGATGGCCCCATGACCTGAAATCTCAGAAAGGCTGGTGTGGCCACAGCAGAGAGTGCTTTGGGATATATAGTTTAAAGGGAGGGGAGAAAAAGCCAAGAGAAGTGGGAAGGAGGTTTATGGGAACAGCTCCTGTCTCTGGAAGTGCCTGAGTAGTACAGAACAGCTTTGGAAGCGTTCAGCTTGACCAGGGGTGGAGAGATATGTCAAATGACATGCTAGCTTTCTAAATTTCTAAATGAACCAATTTCTTGAGTTTTGTCCTTAATCTTTTTTTCTTCTTTTACTTTCATAAGGTTTTACTTCTGATCTTATTTGTAGTGATACAAGGACTGTTTAAAGAAGCCTGTAAGGAAAACCTGTCCTTTGGTTTAGGTATCTGGAACCTTGGTTATATGAGATTAAATTTTTACCAGAGTGGCCAGACAACCCATTTTATCCCCATCCCCTACCCCCACAATATGACTCAAAAGCAGGATCAAAGAGCAAGGACCAGTATTCACTTCTGAGAAACAAAAGAGGCTGCAGGGAATTAAGAGTTTAGGAACCGTGGTGACCTGCAGGAGTCCAGGAAACAAGCTGAGACAGGTTGAGGCATCTGGGCCTGGTGGCTCAACTGGACAAGCTTAAGCTTTTAAGTTCTCATATTGATTCATTCCTTTCATTTTATGTGTCAAACATATAGTGGAAGAAGGGAAAATGAACACCCCATCAGTAGAGATAGGGAATGTATATCACTGCAGGTTTATGGTTGAGAGAGAATAGTAGAGTAGTAGTTTGTGGGGGACATAGGGCAATGGGAAGGATTTTAAGGTTTGGTTGCTTGTAGGTGGTCTGAGGGCAATAAATAAGTGAAGAGACTTGGGGATTCAGGAGTGACAAGGAAATAATGCCCAGGTGATATGTTAGGATTCCATACACACACATAGACGAGTTAGATTTGACAAACCATAAGATGCTTCTTTCTTTGAAGCAGAGAGAAGAGATTCTGTTTAATTCTTTAGGAGCTCTTTCTCTAGAAAACCCAAGGTATGTTGTTGTAATAGTATGTTTTGGTTGTTTATAATAGAATATTTGAAACTGGGTAACGTATAGAGGAATGAAGTTGTTTTCTTACAGTTTTGGAGGCTGAGGAGTCCAAAGTCCAGGGAACACATCTGGTGAAGGCCTTATTTTTGGTGGTAACTCTCCACAGCAACACAGAGTATCACACGGCGAGAATGAGACTGAGCAAGAGTGAGCTAATCTGCTCTCTTCCTCTCCTTATACAGCCATCGGAAGCATGCCCATTACTCTGAGTACATCAATCCAATCACAGATATAGTCCTCACAATGTAATCAGTTCTTAAAAGTCTCACTTTCAAATACTGTAATAGAATTTCCCACTGTCTTAACACTGTTACAATGGAGATCAAGTACATGAACTTTTTGGGGACACATTTAACCCATAACAATTGTTTATAAAATCATCTAAAATACTAATTTGTCTGAGATATAGTCATGGATAACTTGTAGAATGTCAAGTAATAAATAGATTATAAATTATTTACTCTTTCAACAGGTTTACTTTGTGTTAGGATTTTGAGGTAAAAAACTGAGCAAAGATCCAGTCTCTATCTTCAATGTACTAACATTATAGTAGAGATGACAGGTATATAAGCAGATTTTTATAATTGTTTTGAATGCAATAATCAAGCATACACTGGATATTACGGGTACCCTACAGAGGAAGTGTCACCCAGTGGTGGCACATGTATTCATGTATGTATGTGGGTACACATGTTAATATCAGAAAAAGAATCCTGAATGCATGAGGTGACCATATTTAAGTTTTATAACATGCTTTAAAAATTGATATGTGCATTATACATGGTTATTATAGAAAAAAAATATATATAATTTTTTTTCCTTTTTGTCTTTTTTACTGACTGGCAACGGGATCGCAACCCTCCATGTTGCGCCCGCACTGCGCTCAGCCAGTGAGCGGGAACCGGTCTCCACATGGGATCTGAACCCTCGGCGGGAGCGCCGCCGCACTCCCAAGCGGTGCACTCTCCACTGTGCCACCGGGCCGGCCCTATAGAAAATATTTTGAAAAGAAATTAAAATGAGTACCTTTTGTCCAAAATGTAGTATCATTAAAGCAAAGAGTACTGAACTTAAGGCAAACTTAGATTTTTGGATGTGTGTGTGACTTTGCTTTTGGACAAGTTTTATCACATCTCTGGGTATCAGTTTCCTCATCTGAAAAATAATGAGGTTGGCCTCTAAGGCCACTTCTAGCAATGAGAGTCTCTGAGACTTTGAATCTAAGTACAAATTAATATAGCACTGACAGCATAAGTGATTTCTAATTGCTGAAATGTGACAATTTAAAAAAAGAAGCTAAAAATGGTCCCTGTAATTAGCTCTGACACAGGTCTCCCTCTATGACAAAGGTCACTCATTTCAATTTCCTCTGTCTTTCCCACTCCAGCCCCCAAATGGGGATAGCATTCTTGATACCTGCCTTCTCTTCATGAATCTTTTGTCTAGATTAATGTCTCACATGTTGGAAGTATTTTAATTCTTTTATGCTATTAGGGTACCATTTGCTTAATTCAATTCCAAAGTGACAGCCATGCACCCCGTTTTCCTTGGTAAGCTCAACGTTTCAGCTTGAAAAGCAGAAAAGCTACGTAGAAGAAAGAGTATCAATGATCACAGAGTCTCCTTAAGATATGATTACTTTACTTTTTTTCCAAGAGGTTTTCTCCTTAAAATGTCATTATGCTGTTACTTACATAGGCATTTCATTTCCTTTCACATATCATCTACCAGATGGCAGATATATTGCAAGCTGGGAAAATTGTGGGGATTTACATAAGTTAAATTCTCACAGGGATTGATTCAGACTCATCTGAGGACCTAGGGAGCTACTTTCCACTTAGGTTCTTCGCATTAGGAGATATACTGCATGACTCACAAACCTTTGGTAGCAACCTGTTCTGCACTAGCAAAACATCAGAAATTGGGCCTTGTAATTTAGGTCTGCCACATGGAGCTCTGATATTTGCTAAATGGATTCAAGTCAAAGAGTATCAATTTAGCGCAAACTCCCTGCAAGGCCTTGTGTTAGGGGATGCAAAGATGTCCTGAAAAGGTTCACAATTCAACAGGGCAGAAGTCTGCAGTATCCCCTAACTCTGATTAAGTGTCTTGTTAGTGGCACAAAGAGCCGAGGGGATTCAGAGCAGAGGCACAAATGATAGAGAAATAGCAGCCTTTTAGTGGGCCTTTGCTCAGCCAAAATAAAACATTCCCATTAGAGTATGAGCAGAAAAAAAAGCCTCCTGGATTTTTCTTCCACTGGTTGAAAGAAGATGACCTTAACCATTAATAGGATGGTGTGCCTATATCCAACTCCCCAGAGAATGTCAGAGACAAACTATGCAATTACCGGAATTACTGCAGATTGAGGCACTGACAAATCACTGCTCTCTTCCTTTCAATAGTTACTTTCTCCAGTTCTTGTCCGTTCAAGATTGCAAGACCTGGAGGAGAAATAGAACCTCCAGGCACTTTCAGATTAGGCTGTAGAGCCTTGCATGGAAAACAGCAATTTTCTTTTCCTTTTTCCTTCTCGTTTTGGATATCCTAGCCTCTTGTTGAGGAACTAAAAGCTATAGGAGAATGGATGGTGAGATGAAGAATTGGAGTACTTGAAGTCTTAGAAGATGTTTTTTAGATAATTTCTGTTTTTTTTCTGCTTTTCAGAAACAATCTTATAAAGCACATAACTAAAGTGTTCATAAAATAATAATAAAGATAGTTTAAAAATTATTGTGAAATAGGGTAAATGTGCTATATGTCAGAAAATGTCAGACTATTTTCCAGAGCAGTTCTACCTATTTGCAATCCCAATTGTATACTGTAAGATTCCTGTTCTATATCCTTGCCAACATTTGATAACTTGATGACTTAAATTTTTGCTAATCTGATGTGGGTAAAATAGTTTCTTGGTAGATTTAATTTGCATTTTTCTGGTTATATATAAAATGACCATTTTTAATGTTTATTTTCTTCTCTAATTAAGTGACTGTTTTTAAAAATTGAATTTTTTTTCTCATTGATGAGTAGCTTTTTTTCTGTATTCTTGATTCTAATTCTTTTTGCATTTTATATGTCGCTTCCTTTCTTTTCTAAGTTGGTGGTTGAACTTTTTGTTTTCCTTATGTTGTATTTTGATAAACCAGAATTTTTAATTTTAGTAAAATTAAATTCATCAATCTTGTTCTTTACGTTTTGGGTTTATAGGATCTTGTTTGAAAAATTTCATTATCATAAGATCATAAACATAGTCTCCCATATCATCATCTAACATTTTTATTGTTTTGCTTTTTGCATGTAAGTCTTTAATATTACTAGAAATTGATTGTCATATATCATAAAAACAGGGTCCAATTTTGTAGTTTTCTATAAATATAAAATCAATTATTTTAGCACTATGTTTTGAAGGTCAATAATTTATTTCCTCACCGATCTGCCATGACAGTTCTGACATAAATCAAGTTTCTGTATAAATGTGGATATTGTTAAAATTGGCCCTCCCAAATATCACCAAAAGGAGAAACAAAGCTGAGTTTATTGCATACTGTGGTAAAGAAGAACACCTCACAAAGCTTTGGCAGCATCCTAGGGTGGGGAAAGTAAGGTAAAAATTTATTGAGAATTGGAAGTGTGTTTTAAGGCAGGCCTTTCACTGTGGGGACTTGCTTAGTTATTGCATAATGATCATGATACTTGAGGGTTAGAAGAAAAAGTAAGGGAAGGATTTTCAGGTGAAGGATTCAAAGAATCTTAGGTTGTGAACTGTTGATGGTTTCCATCGAAGAGTTATTGGGTCTTTTGGAAAGTTCAGATAATAAACAATCCAACCATTTGCTTGGACAATACAGTCCTGGAAGAGTAAAGAAATGCTATGAAGATAGTGGAATAGCAAAGTTGTGTTAATACTAGCAATAAGATGTGGTTTCACTTCTCAGTGTCTAGGCTGAGTATGGAGGGAAAAAGTCTTGGTTCTCAACATATGTCTGGACTGTCTATTCTGTTCCATTGGTTATTTTTCTATTCTTTCTTTAATACCATCCTTATTCATTTAAATAGCACTCTAGTAAGTCAGAATATCTGGTAAGATAAGGGCTTCCCATCTTGTTTTTCTTAATGAGTTTCTTGGCTATTCTTGGCTCTTTTCACATCAGTTTTGAATCAGCTTCCCAAGTTGCTTACATATGCACATATGTACACATACAAAACTTCTTAGAATTTGATTACAATTGTATTAAACTGTCAATAAATTGTTGCAGAATTTATTTCTTTATAATATTTAGTCTTCTAATCAATGAACATGGTATATATCTCCATTTATGCAGGTTTCTTTAATTTCCCTCATTAAAATTGTAAAAATTTTCCCTAAAGACCTTATATATTTTTTGTTAGATTTGTCAGCCCTTTATAGGTTTTTTAGATAGCATTTTAAATGTTACCCATTAAAATTATATATTTTTTACCTTTGTTGCTGGTACATAGGATCCGAACCCTCGGGCGGGAGTGCCGCCGCGCTCCAAAGCGGCGCACTGTAGCAGTGCGCCACCGGGCCGGCCCTAGAAATTCTTATGTATGGATTTTTTAATCTAGCAATTTTGTTTACTTTCCAATTAATTTTAATAATATTTTTATAGATTCTTTTCAATTTTTTATGTAGACACTCATATCATCTGTGACTAATGACAGTTTTGTTTCTTCCATTCTAGTTTTTATGCCTTTTATTTATTTTTCTTGCTTTGTGTGCTGAATAGGATCCATATTAAATAAAAATGGTGATTTGGGGCATACCTATCTTTTTTTTTTTTTTTTTAAGTAAGGGGAGTGATTGGAGTGTTTCATCATTAAATAGGATGTTGCAGATTTTTTTCTAGATGCTTTTTCTCAAATTAAAGAATTTTTCTATTATTCCTGGTTTGCTAAGAGCTTTATTTTTTTAAAATCATGATTGGAAGTTACGTTATATCAAATATTTTTTCTGCTTCTATCAGGATGATCATATAATTTATAATTAATGTAATTTGTTTCATAATATTAAATCAATCTTCATGTACTTCTGGATAAATCTAATGCTGCCATGTTGTGTTATATTTTTGTTTATTGCTGGATTTTGACTTCTAGAATTCTGTGAAGTTTTTTTTTGCATTTTTATCTTTAAACATTGATTTTGTAGATTTCAGAATTTTTGAGCTTATATTCTATTTGGTTATTTTTGAAATCTAGTTGGTAATTTACTATAATCTTTTGCTTGATACTCACTTTTTTCCATCTCCTTCAAAAAACTTCTTCAAACATATTTGAAATGTTTGATAATTACAGTTACAAAATACAAAAAAGTTTAAATAACTTTCATAAAGTTAATTTCACCAGCATGGTACAATTTGGACTTGAACCAGATGGTCTGCTTTGAAGACCATAAACTTAACCATGGTCATGAAGATCATTGAGATTGCAATAGGTTAAAATCTCTACAATGTATCTTTTTAAATTTGAGCTGTTCCTGCAGATTTAAAATAGGTAATTATCAGGATCAAATTTTTGTTTTAAAAAGATGACTATGTCAGCAGTGTGGTGAATGGATTGATTGGGCTAGGCTAGAGAAAATAAGACCAGTAGGGCTTCTATTGTAGTAATCTAAGTAAAGGATGAGGGCGTCAAACTATAATAATGGTAATGAATGTAAAGGAACGGGTGACTCATTACATGTGGGATTAGGGAGAGGTAAACTTAGTTTAGTTTAGTTTGGTTTTGTTTTTTTAACTTGGGAGGCTAGTTCATCTCTCCAACATGAGAAAACAAAAGACAGAGCAGATGTAGCAAAAGCAAATTTCATTAAGTATTTGACACACTGAATTTGAGGTTTTGGATGGTCCATGTGGGTAAAAATATTCAAGAGTGGAGCAAACTATGAAAAACTAAACAAAAGACTTTTCCACCATTTATATTTATTTCTCTTTGATATTTATCCCAGCCCTTTATCTGTATCTTCTCATGGACAGGTTGGAGCAAGCACTTTTAAATGCACCTGGCTTTATAACAGTCTGAGGGAGTCTAGAGAACTTAACTACATGGAAATCAGATGAGATATAGACACACAGTTCTATGATATAACTAGATGCAGATAAAGTTTCCCAAGTGATTTTCAGTTTACCTTCCTTAAAGTGATCTTTCAAGCTCACTTTAATTCTGGGTATGAATTAGAGCTATTTCTTTCTACTCTGACAGCTCTGGAGAAATAAAGCCCAACTGATAGAATCTTTCGATCACTCAGATCCTACCTTAGAGGCGATTCTCTGTGGGTTTCTGCCTACAGAGTGTTTCTAACCTCCCTTTTGTTTATATATCTTGTCCCATCTGGTAAATTTTTGTCAACATGTTGCTTCCCCAACTTCCTGCCAAATCATGGAAACATGACTTCTCTAAAATCCAAAATTTTGTTACAATTTCCCACTACACTCTAGGTTTCTAATTTCCTCTTCTGATCCTTACTTCTTCATTCCAGTGTAGGAGATAACACTCTCCAGGGTATATTTCTTGGGTTGTAGTCAGTTCCTCATTCCAAAATGCAATTTTGATTTAATTATTCTACCCACAGCCATAACGATGTTTGATTCAGCTCACTGATTTTAAGAGAGAGCTTTTTTGAACACAATGAGACTAGCTTATATTTGCTGGTTGCAGCATGAGGTGGCAGAAAGTATCTTGATCTAGAGTCATAGTATTAGGATTCTGGTTTGAGTTTTACTACAATCTGGCCTGGAAAGTTTGGGAAATTATTTGTCTCTTTGGACACTTGTGTTCTCATCTATCTCTTTTAATACTCATGTATCTCTTTGAATACTCATTTCTTTGTCTTTACAATTATGAGAAATTCCTCCAGATACTTTCTTGTCTTCCCAGGTTTGCAAATTCTACTGCAGCAGAAAACAACTGAGTCCAATTGTATTTTGATAGTTATTCTCAACTAGCATCCCTCACAGTCTCTGGCTCACTCTAGCATACCCTGCTCATTCCAACGAGCCAGGCTGATAGGGCATACTATTAAAATATTTCTCTTAGCACAATTGCCAGTTATTTAATGTCATGGAATTTAGGGCTTCTTTCAATAGTTAACCCCACGAATTTTAAACCTACACAGGCTTAATGTTTACTCTAAGATATAACCCTGCCTTTCTCACTAAGATTTTATAAAAATCATGGGAATTAATAAATGGAAATAATAAATGCAAATAGTATGATTATGATCATTGTAAAGAAAAGTTTCATTTCTTTTTAAGGATTGCTTGAAATTTTATTTGACTGCTAAACTGGGTATCGTTCACTACATATACTCAGTGTATAAGTGAATATTATTTAGGGGCAGATACTACAACTTATTTATCTTATTCCTCCTCTAGTCTATGGACACAGGAAATTATATGTCTCATTTTCTTTAATATAGAAGCAAAAAAATAAGCCCCGTAAGCTTTGATTAAGCTCTAGTTTTTAAAAATCATGCTGTAGCCAGAGATCATAGGTCTTTAATTAATAGTGGTTATCAAAGAATCTGGGCGGAATAAAAGACTTGACTCAGAAGTGGAGATGAGACTAGATTCTGAACTGTAGAAACAGTTAGATTTGAACAGACAAAGATGAAGCTGGGGTTGTTTATCTTAGGTATATTACAAATATATAGGAGGAATAATATTAGGGAGGAAGATCTCTTCATGTAGATTAATAGCTCTTGTCATAAAATCCTAAGGCTAGGTATACTAAATTCACTTGTATATAAAAGGCCTGAACTCCTACATTACTTGGAGAATATCAAAACTTTTTGTACCTGTTTTTTTCCTTCAGGCATGTTTATAATAACTGGTTCTAACAGAGTTATTTCTTAAAAAAAACCCATGAACGAGAAATTAAACAACACACTCTTGAACATTCAATGGGTCAAAGAAAAAGTCACAAGGAAAGTTAGAAAATATCTCGGGACAAATGAAAATAGAAACACAACATATTAAAATTTATGGGCTGTGGCAAAACAGTACTGAGCAAAGTTTATAGTGGTAAATGCCTATGTTAAATAAGAAGAACGATCTTAAATCAATCACCTAATTTTACAACTTAAGGAACTAGAAAAATATCAACAAACCAAACCCAGAGTTAACAGAAGGAAGGAAATAATAAAGATTAAAGCAGAAAAAAAGTAGGAAATAGAAAAGCAACAGATAAAATCAATGAAACTAAGAGTTAGTTTTTTGAAAAGATCAACCAAGTTGACAAACATTTAGCTAGACTAAGAAAAAAAGAAAGAAGACAAATAACAAATATCAAAAATGAAAGAGGAGACATAACTGATGCCACAAAAATAAAAAGAATCACAAGAGATTACAATGAACAAATATATACAAATTGGATATATTTAAAAATATATACAAATATAAACAAATTGGATAACCTAAAAGAAATAGATAAATATAGAAATATATAACCGACCTAGCATAAATCATGAAGAAATACAAAACCCAAACAGACCTATAACTAGTAGAGAGATTGAATCAGTAGTCAAAAACTTCCCAACAAAGAAAGCTCAGCACTAGATGGCTGTACTGGAGAATTCCACCATTTAAAGAAGAATTAACACCTATTCTTCTCAAACTCTTCCAACAAATAAAACCATTCCAAACAGTTTCATTTTATGAGACCATCATTACTCTGATACCAAAATCAGACAAAGATACTACAAGAAAATAATGGCCCACTATCCCTGGTGAATATTGATGCAAAAATCTTTAACAAAATGCTAGCAAACTAAATTCAACAGCACATTAAAAGAATTATACACCATAGCCTAGTGGGACTTATTCCTGAATGCAAGGATGGTTTGCCACATAAAAACAAATCAATATAATACACTACATTAACAGAATGAAGGAAAAAAATCATATGATCATCTCAACTGATGCACAAAATGCATTTGAAAAAATGCAACATACTTTCATTATAACAACACTCAATAAACTAGGAATGGGAGGAAATTACCTAAACGTAATAAGGGCCATACGTAAAAAGCTCACAGCTAAATATTCAATGGCGTAAAACTAAAAGCTTTCCCTTGTAAGTTGAGGAACAAGGTAAGGATGCGTACTCTCACCACTTCTCTTCAATACTTGAACAGTACTGGCAGTCCTAGCCAGAGCAATTAGGCAAGAAAAAAGGCATGATCTCTGTTTGCAGATGATATGATTTTATATGTAGAAAACCCTAAAAATCCCTAAAGAAACTTATTAGAATAAACAAGTTCAGTAAAGTTTCAGAATATAAAATCAACACACAAAAATCAGTTGTATTTCTATACATGAATAATAAAAAGAATTAAAAGAAAAGTAAGAAAACAATCCCATTTACAATATGAGTAGCATGAAAAATAGTAAAATACATGGTAATAACCTTAACTAAGGGAGTAGAAGACATGTAAAATGAAAAGTGCAAAACACCACTGAAAGAAATTAAAGAATACTGAAATATATGTAAAGACATCCCCAGTTCATGAATTGGAGGACTTAATCATGTTAAAATGTCCATAATACCTAAAGCAGTCTAAAGATTTAATGTAATCCCTATCAAAATGCCAATGACATTTTTGGCAGAAATAGAAAAAAAATCCTAAAATTCATATGGAATCACAAAAGACCCCATGTAGATGAAACGACCTTGAGAAAGAGAAACAAAGCTGGAGGCCTCACAATTCATGACTTCAAAACATATTATAAAGCTACGGTAATCAAAATAGTATGATACTGGCATAAAGACAGATATACAGACCAATGGAATATAATAGAGAGCCCAGAAGTAAACCCTTATGTTTATGGTCAAACAATCTGCAAAAGGGTGCACCTGGGGAAAGGACAGTCTCTTCATGGTGTTGAAAAAACTGGGTATACACATGCAAAAAATAAAGTTGGGATCTCACTGTACACCATCTACAAAAATTAACTCAAAATGGATTAAATACCTAAACATAAGACCTGAAACTATAACACATTCAGAATAAAACCTAGGGGAAATCTTTATGTCACTGGATTTGGCAATGATTTCTTGGATATGACACCGAAAGCACAGACAACAAAAGCAAAACAGATAAGACCACATTAAACTTAAAAATTTCTGTGCACTAAAGGAAATAATCAATATAGTGAAAAGGCAACCTATAAAATGGGAGAAAATTTTGCAAACCATGTAAGGAGTTAATATATAGAATATATAGAGAACTCCTACAACTCAACAACAAAAAACAAATTATCCATTAAAAAATGGGCAAAGGATTTGAACAGACATTTCTCTGAAGATACACAAATGGACAATAGCATGTGAAAAAATGCTTATCACTAATCATCAATGAAATGAAAATCAAAACCACAGTTAGATATCATTTCGCACTAATAGAATGACCACATATCAAAGAAAACTCTGTAAATAACAAGCATTGGTGAGGATGTGGAGAAATCAGAAAACTTGTGCACTGTTGGTGGGAACATAAAATGATGCAGCCTCTATGCAAAACAGTATAAAAGTCCTTCAAAAAATTAAAAATAGAATTACCATATTATCTAGCACTCCTACCTCTGAGCATTTATCCAGAAGGATTGAAAACAGGATTTTGAAGAGATATTTGCACAAAAATTTTCATTGCAGCATTATTTAATTTATAACCAGGAGGTGGAAGAAACCTAAATGTCTATCAGTGGATGAATAGATAGAGAAAATGTGGTATACACATACAATGAAATATTATTCAGTCTTAAAAAGAAGGAAATCCTGTCATGTTATAGCATGAATGAATCTTGAGGACATTATGCTACATTAAAAAAGCCAGTCACAAAAAGGCAAATACTGTATGATTCCACTTATATGAGGTATCTAAAGTAGTCAAACTCTTAGAAACAGAAAGTAGAGTGGTGATTGCCAGAGGCTGGGAGAAGGGAGAAAATGAGTTGTTCAATGATTACAGAGTTTCAGTTTGCAAAATGAAAAAAAACCCCAAAATACATGAATGTCAATTTAATTTGGCAATTATAAACTCTTTAATTGCAGGAACAGCCCAGAGTATCCAGCAGAGTGGCTAGCACATATGTGTTCAATTAATGTTTGTTAGACTGAACTATATTCATTAGGCAAAGAAAAGTGGGAGAAAAAAAGTTACTTATGAATCTATAGATTACAACAGTGTTTCTCAGAATTTTAAAATGCATTGCTTTCTTTTGTCAAACACAAAATCTCTCACTTTTCTTTTTATGTTATTTGTAATTTCAAAATAAATATGTAGCATGGTTAAAAAAACTCACACAATAGTGATTTTTTGAACACGTCTTGTCACAACAAACATGTGCCCTCTCTCACTGATTCTAAAACACTCCCTTAGTATGTTCATCATATATACATAGTTCATACATACATAGTATGTATGGAATTGCTGCTGGAATCTAAAGCAGAGATGGCAAATAAAGGCACATTAGCTTGTCACTGTCCCCCATTTTATACATGGCAGATATGAATCATATTACTTTCTTTTCCATGGATCCCAGACATAGCATCTGAACTCTTCTCAACCCAACCCTCCATGCACCCACACTGACTAATTGGAGTTGCATGCAAGGTAAGGTCAACTTTCCACCCTTGGCTTAGGGTGTAATTTTCAGGTGCTTGAACTTATGTGTAAGAGTCTGTCAGTCAGTAATGTGCATGCCAATGTCGCACATAGCACAACCGGACAGAACTCTGAATGAAGGAGCTGCTCACCTAGCTGTGTCCCTCTGAATGCTCAAAGTCTACCTAGTCTAAGCATCAACATAAAATAACATCCTGAATATCTATACCTTCAAAACATAGTTACAAGATGATTAAAATTATATTTGTAGAATATTTGAACACAGGGTATGTGAATCTTCATCATTTACCATGTATAACACAAAATCTAAAGAATATACCAATGGATTCTGCTATCTGCCTTTGTTCCCCTCCAGTGTGGGACTGTAGTTACTGAACCCAATGGAATGCTTGTGGGACAGTTTCCACGTTCACGTGCTCCTCAGTGCTTGTGTGCCACAAGACAAGTATGCTGATCATCTTCTTACTTCAGGGCTCAAGAATTTTTTGTTTTTATTTTTGCTGTGAAAGAAGTGCTTTTATCTTTTGCATCTGAGTTCCTTGTCTGTCTGGACATAGCATTTTTCTGACATGTATTAACAAGGCTTTTAAAATGCATTGAGTTGGATGTGTGTGTGTGCATGAGTGCATGAATTTGTGTGGGCTGAAGGAGGTAGGAACGTGCCACCCCAAAATATGTCACTCTGGCATTTTGACTATCTTGAGTTAAATACGGTTGAAAAACAGCAGGTACAAGAAGATGGCTCTGACTTTCCTTCTGTTTCTTAAAAGCGGGAGATGAAATTCCCATGTGAAAAATGTTCGCCATGTGCCAAAAGGAAAGTGTCACTCTTATCATCAAGGACGGGAAGTTGAGGCTGAAGAAAATCACACAAACTTTGTTAAATGAACTTCTATCTTCCTAATCACTTCTCTACCCAATTAATACCCCTAGTCCAAGCCCTTTGCCTTGTCACTTTTTCTTAATTTATTGCTCTTGGTCCAATTCAGCATGTAAGTGTTCAACTCCAACTGCATCTTTGTGTCTTCATTTCTTTATGAAGGTTCTTGAGCCACATAAAACTATACCAAACACGTTTGTGTGTTTTTCTCCTGTTGATCTTTCTTATGTCAATTTAATTCTCACGTCCAGCTGAAAAGCCCTAAGAGGGTAGAGGTAAAATTTTGCCTCCTCTAATTGTGTTTGTGTTTCCCTTTCTTAGAGTTTTAACTGAAAACCAATTCTTCCATTTGCTCAGTTTCAGGTCATTTCCTGAATATTGTTATCAAACATTTTAGCAGCAGCGGAAATTCTGTTGGTTTCCTTTTTTATAATGGTTGTACCCAATGTCAAGCTTAATACAGGGAGAGTGCCTTACTAGGAAGGTGGTAAGGAGCTTCCAGGTATTAGGTGCTGACTTGCTTCTTCATGTGCATGTACAGGTCCCTGGCCATGACCTCTGAAGTGGACAACCTCAGAAGGGAATGATGAATAATGGATCTTAGGAGGTGGGACACTGGGCTCTGGGGCTCCAGAAATGCCAAACATTTCTGTGCCCGGGTATTTCATGAATGTCACAAAGCCTCCAGGCCTTGAGGAACTATTTGGGCTTGAGCACTGTCCATTCAGCTGTAACCAGGATGAATCAAAGATTGAAGGAGACTGAATTTTTTATGTGACTTTGGGGTCAGGAAAGCAAAAATACAGAGAACCAACTCAGTTTAATAGCTTGTTACACTGTCCTTCCAAATTCTGCACCTAGTGTGTTTTTGCTTCTCTAGAAAGAAAAAAAAAAAAAAAAAAAAAAAAAAAAAAGGAAGGGGTTTACCCCCCCGCCTTAGACCCCGAAAGGGGGGGGCGGTTTTTTTTTTTTTTTTTTTTTTTTTTGTCTTTTTTCGTGTCTGACAACGGATCGCAACCCTCAGTGTCACTCCCGTACCGGACCGGGACCGGCAATGGGATCGCAACCCTCGGTGTTGCATCCGCACCTCGCTCAGCCAGTGAGCGGCCGGTCTGTATGTGGGATCCGAACCCTCGGCGGGAGCGCAGCCGCGCTCCCAAGCGGTGCACTGTAGCAGTGCGCCACCGGGCTGGCCCCAACGTGTACATTTCTTAAGGGACTATCCACTGATCCCTCTGCAATTTTCTAAGACCACCCCCACCTCCCAACCCTGGCAAGGTTGTCTTCATTTCATTTTCTGAGGTGCGGGTTTTCATCTTGTTATTGTAGTTTATAATGAAATGTCAGTCTCTTAACTAAAGCAAATAGAAAAACGCTAGGCACATGAAGCTATTGTACTCCTCCCAGGCCGGCCAGGGCTCTGGTCTCTCTGTGGAGTCAGATATCCTATTCTAGGGCATTTCCCCATAGGTATCCCACCCAGCTCACTGAAAGCAGACTAGGGATGCCCTTTTAACAAGATTGGAACTCTCATCTTGGCGGCCAGCTGAGTGGCTTCTCTGAAACCTCACAAAGAGTTCAATGTTGAGATAACAGCTTCCATCTTCCCTACACAGCTGGATTTGAGCTGGTGATCCTTAAGTGGATCTGTCTGTGTCCTTTTGAGGAGAAAGGTACAATCAATTTCTCCTCAGTCCCTTCTGACACCAGCTTCTCTTAATGGGAGAAGTTGTGAGTAGTTTAGAGATAAGTCGAACTAAGCTTGGAGTGGAGCAGGCTTTGACCCTGTCCTGACAATAGCTCTTCAAATGAGTTATATTTGTGCTTTTTGAATCTGAATATCCTGGGTCAATGCCCTCTGGTCCAATTTCTAACCTCAGAATAAATGCAGATCTATTTTCTGGGGGTTATTTAAGAATGTAGCTTGCCATATGAACCTGATTTTAGTAAGTGCAAAAGCCTGGCTATTTAGTCCTAGTAACTGAAGTCCTGATGCTGTAACTGTCCAAACACCCTCCAAAGCTGGACTCCTCAAGTGTTCTGAAGTTCACCACCTTTTCTTGACTCTAGGTAGCTGACATGAGTGGGTAACATTTCAGAAGTGTGCTATAACCAAGATCCACATACATGTTTTCTAGAGATTGGAGTTCCATGTGCTGGAAACAATTTTGGTTTTTGTTGACATGTTTATCAAAAGAACAGAAAACTTTTTATAGACTCTCCTAGTATGTTAGCCTATGCCTTTGGTGACACAACGAGAATTTGGGCAACGAGGAGTGTTCCTATACTCCAGGTTCTGGCAAAATTAACTGCTGGATATTAACCCCATCCTTTCTAGGGAAAGGTTCAGTGTTTGTAGAAACCCAGGGTCTGGGATAGACTTTTGATGTTTTGTCTTCAATGCATCTTCTTTTTCAGGTAGTCTCAAGGTAGGTTGACTGGGGTTGGCATTATCTACTAAAAGTTAATCTTGGGCCGGCCCGGTGGCACACTCCTACAGTGCGCTGCTTGGGAAGCGCAGCAGCGCTCCCGCCGAGGGTTCGGATCCCACATACAGACCGGCCGCTCACTGGCTGAGCGAGGTGCGGGGGCAACACCAAGGGTTGCGATACCGTTGCCGGTTCCGGTCCGGTACGGGCGCAACACTGAGGGTTGCGATCTGTTGCCGGTCACAAAAAAAAAAAAAGAGACAAAAAGGAAAAAATAAAAAATAATAAATAATAAATAAATAAAAGTTAATCTTATTAGCAAATACCTATAATATTGTATTTATTCTTCTTTTTATACTTTTTACCATCATCCTGTATTCACCTGCCTAATAGTGTGAAAGCACTGACGTTACTCCTGCAAATCAGTCCATCACAAACTCACTGCATTCCTCCCTCAGTCAACACGTGATTATCCCAGAGGGTCGTAGCTATTGTCACATTATTTTGAAAGCACTGGTCCCAGTTTTAGGAATTGTGTAAGTGTTAGATAATACACAAAGAATCTCAGCAATCCTGGATGAGGGCTGCACCTGAGGATATAAATTTGTAGCCACATCTTAAATATTCAAGAAATGTTGCTGTTCTTTACTTTCTTCAAGTCAGCTTTAGTCAGATTCAGTGACTAACCTCCCCAACTCTCACCCTACACCTTACCATGAAGGTCAGGAAATTTGATGTCAATCACTATTGGACTCTGAATTAAATTGAATTAAATTAGTCCGCTTTAATTTTATGAGTTAAATTGGTCTTCAGCAGAATTCCTCAACCTTGACACATTGGGCTGGATAATTCTTAATTTTGGGAGCTGTCCTGTGCATTATAGAATGCTTAGCAGCATCTCTGGCTACTAACTGCCACCAACTGCCCCATCAGCCATGACAATCAAAATATCTCCAGAGTTTGCTAAATGGCTGACTACATAATTTGTGGGGCCCAGGACAAAATGAAAACATGAGGCCCTTTAAAAATAATTTATTGTTTATAAAACACCATGAAGTAATAGTGATATATGAGTAATAACAAACTTAAAAATTACAAAAAAATAACATTTTGGGATTATAGTTTTACATAACACCATAACTAAAGACATGTTATTAATGTGAAACCTCAGTTAGGATTTTTCTGGTTCATTTTTCAGCCAATTCATTTACTAGATTACCAAATTTTGACTTTTAGCCAAGGCATTTTCAATTGGTATAACTGAAAGTGATGTTAGTTGTTCTTGGAAAATGCAAGATTTCAAAAAATTTTTAGTTCTGAGATTTATCTTTCTGCTGATGCAATAGTTGTTAAAACTGTTAAGAGTATTTTATAGGCTATGATGACATTGGGGTACAATTCTGGTAAATTATTTCAAAATATACATTTTAGTACATGTAGAGCTGATGATTCTTGTGTAACCACTTTTCTAAAAAGATTTAACTCTTCATACAAATCAGTTTGTGTTGTGTGAATTTAATTTTAAATATAAATTTATACAACATTATTTTAATATTTTCTTTGACATTTCCTGTGACTTGAAGAGATGATATAACAAATCAAAAGTGGTTTCATGACTTGTATATAATTCAAAAAGCCTATTTATGTATTCTATCACTGTCTCTTCAATTACAAGGAAAAATTATTTTAAAATTGTCTCCCTCATTAATAACTGATCCACCCAAACCTTTATATGAAAACAGGGAACTATTCCATCACATGTGACAATGGTTTAATTTCTATTTTTAATCCCATGGATATTCGCTTTGCAATGGTTTTCAAAAATAGAGATTCTAAGCTCTTTGAAGAATTCTAATAACTCCCTGCTATGCTTTATTGCAATGTCCATGTGTATACTCTTCTTTTGTAATAATGTACTGACAAAGTTTACTGCCTGGGCACCAGCACATCTTGCCCCAGTGCTGAGGCCAGAGGTTTAATATTTGTGCAGATGGACAGGCTCTGGGAGTCAACAGACACTGAGGGCCCCCTCACTGGCACCTGTGGAGGCCCTTCCCTCTCATGAGTCAGTGGATGCTGCCACCATGTCTGCAGCTTCTGCTGTTACTGCAACCAGTGTCACCAGCCATCTGGACCCAGAACCTGGAGGGGCCACCCCTTGGGGCTCGAGCTGCCTGCTGTGCCAGTGGGCCTGAGCGCCAGTGCTGGGTATCTTGCCCCTGCTCTCCTGATGTTCCATTGTCCAGTCACAAATACAACTCACAAACACAACGTCATAGATAAAATTAAGTGTCTCAAGAGGGTGATACCTGAGCATTAAATCAGGTATAGAGCATTAAACTCTGAGAGAGTGGGCTCTTCCTAAGAGGGGCTCTGTGTGTCCACACAGTTTGCAGGCCTATGAAGCCAGTCAGCCCAGCCAACGGGTCTTAGCTAACCTGGAAATTCTGCCCATATATAGGAGGGTAGATGTTCAATCACAATCTGGGTATGCAGTAATGTCACCTTGCTTTATTGACTTTAAATCAACCCGATTTAATCAGGACCCCTTTATACTTGACATCAGAAATTCAATCTTACCATTTTGGAGGCCCTCCCCATATGAATAAAGGTCCCATAAGTGTTACACAGAACAAAACATCGAGGGACACTGCTGCACTCCAATTCAATACTGGGGGGTTGGGGGGTGTCTAGTTCCTGCTACATGGAGTCTTTGGCTGCCTAAGGACTAATCATCTCCCCAGAGGCCTCCACAGCCAATGTACGGTAAGTCCTGCACCTGGTCTGGGGACTGCTGGGCTGAAGGTCCTGGATCCCATGACCTGGAAAATTCACACAGCAGTCTCCTTTCTTAGCTCAGAGTGAAGAGCCTGCAGAGGTACCCTTCTCTCTCTTCTCCCCTTTACCTAAAGTCCTCAAGAAGCTCAAGCTTTGAGAAAACAAAACCCAGAAAGTGGCAGCAAGGAGCTTCTGTTTTGTGTCAGGTAACACAGTTGTCTCCTAGGCAAGGGATCACAGAGGGCCCGGCTGTCATTCTGGAGTTTGAGGTGTTTGTGTGGGGGGTGGAGGGAAGAGGAGTTGGGGGGATTAAGCTAAGAAGGAACAAATACAGAGAGAAAATGTGCATTAAAACTAATTGTCCTTAGAAGAAAGGACAACAGGAATATCAGAGAACTTCATTCTTGGAATTAAAATTAACGAGCACCCACTATGTATCAGGTACTTTGTAGTTTCTAGGAATAAAGCAGTAAACAAAACAAAGTCTCTGCCCTCTTGTAGTTGACATTTTTGCCAGAGTGAGATAAGAGGCCTTCGGTTTCCAACGATTTGAGTTTCAAGCCACTCTCCTGGGTCTCAAACCACTCTCCTGGGACTCAAGCTCTGCCTCTGAGTCCTAAGCTATGTGGCCTGTAGCACTTATTTTCAGTACCAGCAGTAGATTGAGAACACAGGGGGCAGATTTACCTAATCTTGGTGGCTGAGCATACTCAGTAAAAAGTTTACCCCTTAAATGACCTTCCACTGGAGGTGCTGGAGAGCACAGAATATATTTGATTATATTCAATGCATGTGGTGGAATTTGACCAATGAGCATGCTCTAAAGGAGACCAACTGAGCATGTGCAGGGCTAGGTTACACAAATGGGAGCCACCTCCTTAGTTGAATATTCATTAGATAGCATTAATATGTATTAGCTAGCAAAACTATAAAAGCTGAATCCTGGTAGAAGACAGGGCGGTTGCTCACTTTCCTACAGTCAGCCTGCACTTCGCCTGTGTATATCTTACTTTTTGTTCCAAACTTGCCTTTTGTGGGCTGCGCTCACTCTCAAGCCAGCCTGGACATTGTCTGTGAAATATGTATTTCTTACTTTTGTATAAACTTGCTGCGACTACTGCTCAAGTCTCTGGAGCCAGGCAGCACTTTCCCTGTGAAGTCTGTACTTCTCATTCTTTACATTAAGCATGTTTTCACTTTCTACTGTGGCTCTGCTCTTGAATTCTTTCCAGTGGAGGAGTCAAGAACCTGGTAAGAGGATGGGGGTGGGGTTAAGGCTGGGTAGGGCCTCCCCAGACCCTCTCCTCCGGTATCAAGGGGAGATAAGAGTGAAATAAGTAAGTAAAATATACTGTGTACTAAGGAGGAATGTTATTTAGAAAAATAAAGCAGTGCAAGGGAGGTTATGTCTGGGTGGCAGTCATTATCTGTTGTAGGGAGGTCCTGAATTCGTCCACGATGACATTTGAGCTGAGACCTGAGGGAGAGAGGGAAGAGGCCTGGTGGGTGAATGCCTCAGGGACGAGTGTCGCAAGTGGAGGGCGTGGGCTGCAGCAAGCTGGGTTTGTGAGAGCCAGGGTAAGGGGGCCAGCAGGACTGGGTGAACGTGGGAATGAGGGGAGAGCAGGTCACTGAGTTGGGCAGGACAGAGCTAGCTAGGTCACTCTAGCACCTCACTTTTCCCTGAGAGAGGTGAGAAGGTTTGCAGGTCTTGAGCAGAGGAGTAGCATGGCCAGAGTTCTGTGTTAAAACGATCCCTCTGGCTGTTATCTCAATGAATCATCCTGCCATGAAACACCTATAAATGACATTTAACACCACTGTGCTGGCATGAACTGCCCTTTGGGAGCTTTTCTGCATTTATTTTTGGGGCACACTGGGAAAATGTGAATGAGATCCAGCTGGTGCATTGTAGTGGTTCACTCTTGCTCTGCACTGGGGGAGATATTTGTGCTTCTGAGGAATGTCCCTGGATGTCACAGGCTCCTTAGGAATAGAAAAATGTGGCTCCTCAAAGCCATCCCTGAATCATTCTACCACCTTCCTAAACAAATTTGTTGCTGGAAGTGTGAGCAGCAATTCTGGAAATTCTGGAGCACTCTTCTTCCATTTCTGGCAGCAAGGGGCCTCCTTTCAAGGTGGTCTAGCTGTCAGGATAGCTCACCTGGATGGAGGTTGATGTTGACTGGCACTTTGCATGGCTGAATGACCACTGCCGTGTAAACAATAACAATGACTGTTGGCTCTGAAGTTGGTTATGGAGTCTTGAGAGGTACTGACCTGCTCAGCTCTTATCAAGGTGAAATCTGCAAGGTGAATTTGGAAAAGACATTTCTCCCTGCTCTAGGCTGGCTTTATTGTGAGAAATAGTCTCCAACTTTGAAGATGGTCATGGATAGTTCACTTTCTGGGAGAGGTCAGTGTTCCTTATCTGTTTTTTTTTTTTCCATGGAAACTAAGGTCAGCAAGCAACAGGAAAGTGGATCCCTGTGTTTCAGCCGACTTTGTCACCGATCTACACAGTCATGCTTAATGAGCCATGTCACCATTCATATCACCTGTTGAAGTGTACAGAATTATCTATGACCTGCCTCTTTCATCTTCAGTGTAGACTCAAGGCCTTAGATTCAGAAAAATACAGTGAAATCTGACAGATTTTAATTCCAAGAATGAGATTCTCTGATATTCCTGTTGTCCCTTCTTCTAAGTAGTTCACTGAAACAGTATGTATCTTACAGATTGAGATGTGTGGATTTCAGTGTTAACTGTGTTCTCTCTCCCCCACACAGATCTTTACACCACCTTTTCAATTTAACTGAAGATAGAAGAGGGAGACAGAGAGAGAGAGATTAGAACTGTCAGACCTTTAAAATGGAAAGCACCCTGACAGACTAAAAGGAAAAAAATAAACCAAGACTTGTTACTGCTATAATTTCACCAAGGGTAGTTGTCTTGTTTTTTTCATTTGGTTTGTTTTGCAAGCTTGGCATTCTGAAAGAAAAATAGAATGTCAATAAATTCAACTTTGAACATGTATTCAATGAGTTATTTCCAAGTAGGAGGGAAAAAAAATTGAACCAGCCTAGGCAGTCTAAAGGGAAACCATGTAAATGACTTGTAACTAAGAGGATGTGACCCTCTGCATAATTCATAATCATTAGTCTAAGTGACACTTCTGCAGTCACTCTACCAGGGCACTGTAATATGGCGGGGCTGAAACCCAAACAGTCCACTCAGCAGTAGTCCCTGTGTGATCAGGTTTCTCTGAAAGACAACTCCTTGAAAGGCTATATTTGGGCTGAAGGATTTCTTTTTTTTAACAGAAGATGCTGGCTCAGCTTCATCATCTGTGCAATTTAAGGGTTGCTCAAGTGATTCTTTAAAACTGCATAAAAGCAATTCTGCTGTGCCTGGGAGAAAGTATTGCTATAATGTTCTGTGCATACATCTGCATGATTTCTCAGAGCTAATTCAAATTTAATGCATTGGTAATTCCTTTTCTGCCGAAGCCACCCAGCAGTAATCTGAAGGTTACAGAATGATCTTCCAGCTCAAATAACACTTTTAGACTAGCATAAATGGAGAGGCAGGAAGATAATGGGCAGAATTAGGCCTGCAATGATACATTCCACCCTCATTACCACTCTGAGTGAGGCTGACCAGGGTTTAGAGTGTTTTTAGAAGAATAGTCATAATAGAGTTTTAATAAAACGGAGAGTCAAACTATACTAGTCTTTTATCAGAGATGGTGTAATAACCAAAATGAAAGCATGTGAACAACTTGGAAAATATTTTCCTAACAATTGAAAAGGCCATTCTCAGGGTAAAATTATGGCTTTTTAGAGGAACTAACTCACAAATCTAAGGTGCATCAGATATTAATAATGTTGCTTTGATGTCATAAAAATATTGACCTCCAATTAAAGTCCATATGAGTAACAAAGAGAGTAAATTGGGGAGGTTTTTTTTTTTATAAGCTTTTAAATTTTAGAATAAAATCAGATTTTTACAGAAAATTGTGAAGATAGTACAAAGAGTTCCCATGAGCCCTACATGCAGTTTCTCTGATTATTAACATTTTATTACTATGGTAACATTTGTCATAATAGATGAACCAATATTGATACATTATTATTAACTAAAGTTCACACATTATTCTGATTTCCTTAGTTATTGCCTACTGTCTTTCTTTATGTTGTTCCAGGATCTCATCTAAGACATCACATAACATTTAGTGTCATGTCCTCTTAGGCTCCTCTTTTCTGTGACTGTTTCTCAGACTGTTTTTGATGATTTTGACAGTTTTGAGGAGTACTGATCAAGTGCTTTGTAGACTATGCCTGAATTTGGGATTTGTCTGATGTTTTTATCATGATTAGAGTGGAGTTATGGCTTTCGGAAGAGCACAGAGGGCAATGCCATTCTCATCGCATCATGCTGAGGGTTCACACTGTTACCATGACCCATCATTGGTGATGTTAATCTTGGCCACCTGGCTGAGGTAGTTTGCCAGGTTATTTTTTTTTTTCCTCCTTTCCATACTGTATCCATTGGAAAGAGGTCACTATGTGCAGCCCACACTTATGGAGTGGGGAATTCCACTCTACCTCTTTGAGGGTAGAATATCTACCTGAATTATTTGGAATTTCTTTATACAGGAGATTTATCTGTTCTCCTCATCATTTTTTTTTTCCTGAACACTTTTCTGGCACTACAAGATAACCCAGCATCATTTTGTATATTTACTATCTCAATCCTAGGATCAGCCATTTCTCCAAGGAGCCTTGGTTCCTTTTATTGAAGAATGGATTTAGATAACAAGATCTGGTGCTAGGTATGTTGGTTGGCACTAGAGTGTCATTGCTTCTATGTCCTCTCAGCTGAAGGAGCAAGGAAATGCATATGTGCATAATATTTCTCTATGTAACCATCTGTATCTATATTAAGCTGAACATGAGTTCATACCGAGGTCTCCAAATCTAATCCTTATGGACCACAGTAAACTCCTCCTTTGCTTATCTGTAACCTCTCACTTCAACAATGAGAAACCTGACTGATTTAGGAGTATTTTTGCTATTTCTGTTGAGATCTAGATAGCATAGTTAGTAATTCAATGTCTTTCCTATCTGACCCTGGTTGAAGAATATCTTTCCACTTCCTGCTCAACAGATTGACATCGCACAGAAGTATAAAGGCAATTAGCTCATTGTTTTTTTTTTTCTGAAGTGACTCCTTGCCAAGAATTTAATAGAAGTCTTTTTATCCTTACACGTGATTCCCCTAGGCTTAAAAAATTGTGAAAGAGATTGCACGACCATTTCTTGCTCTATGGTGGTTAAACAAAAGCATTTGGCTTAAAGTGTTGGCAACCTAGTAAACGTCACAGGAATAAAATCACTAAAAGCTGCTCTTCCCTGAAACCAAGTATTACTCATTGGCAGATGTTATCCGTTAGTAAAAGGATTGCAACCAGTAAATGCTGGGGATCAAGGTCCTACTTAATACAAAAACCTGACATCATCTGTGTCACTTACAAATCTGGTATTAATTATTTGATAAGCTTGGGACTGATTTTGTAACACAGACATTTTGTTGTATGAGTGGTGAATGTCAAGGATGACTTATTACCCTGAACACATTTAAAAGGAAGGCTAATATGATTTCTTATAGGAAAGACCGAATAGCAGCTGCACCAGAGAGTCAATTACAGTGTTGTACGTGCTGCACAGACTTATTTTTCACAGACAGAGAGAAGGAAGAATAAGACACATAAATATCTCCATAGTGAGGATGTTTTTGCTCCTTGATTTTTGGATTACAAATCTAGGGGAAGAAAAAGCAAAGAGGAAAGGGAGGATTCTTGCTTAGCAATCTGAAAGTGGGGTCTTTTATTCTCCATAGTGAGTTCATGAAAAGGTTTTAAAAGACTGCAAAGTAACCCTTTAATAGAATATCAGGTTGAGAGGCCATGGAGAGGGATAACAAAATTATTATAATTTAGTCAGCTGGATTTTCTATCCTAACACCTTTATAGAGAGAAATCTCAGAACAGAAGTTGTCAATTCATTGTTTCTTTGTGAATACAAGACATGTTGAATGTGGCTCATTATGGAAAGAACAAAAACAAAAATGGAAACCAAAGCTCATGAGGTTGACTAGGCAATATGGTGTGAAAATATTCCCTTAAATATATGTTTTATACTGATGTTTCTGGACATTTTTTCAAATGCAGGTTTTCAATCAGTTTTCACATATGCATTTAAAATGAGAATTTCAGCAAGGTAGATGAAAGGTGCACTTTCATCTGCTTCTTTCCAGTGAATTAAAATACATTCTGATATAGGAAAAAAAAAATCCCTCCAATGCCAGTTTAAGTTGTGGGTATTCATCCCAAAAGGAGGAGCAATCTTTGAATTAAACAGCAGGTAAAGTGAGGCAAGCGTGGGGGTTCCCTGCTTAACTGCAAACGCAGCAGTTTATAGAAAGAAGTGGTGTCTCTGACAGAAACAATCCCTTTCTGCTCCTGATTGATTTGTTCTCTGAAAACTCCAAATTGTCCATATCCTATGTTGACAGTTTGCTGACAATGTAGTTACTGAGTACACAGTTTTGTTTTTAGTAGAATCTCACATATCATATAGGCAAACTGGGCACCTGGTTTTTGAACATAAATACATGTGGGGACAAGAAGACAAGGTGCTAACAGCATATGCCCCAATACTTCATAATATATGCTGAAGTTCAGTCTGCCTCTGAGACCTGGTGTTAGAAATACTGGTGACGTCACATGTGTAATTATAAAGTGGCACACAATGACTAGAGACTGCTATGGATTCTTTTACACCTGGTACAGCAAGGTGGACCTACCCAGATGCCTACAATGAGGACTCTAGTGTTCCTTTGGAAATATTGTTTAGTCTTTCTGGGTTTCTATTACTCCTTAATACAGTGATTACACAGTAAGGGCCCATATCATTGCTGTAGAATCAGGATGTGATAAATATTTAAATTTGTGAATGACATAAAAGTTAAGCACCATTCTTGATCTAACCTTTTTTTTAAAAAAATCAGTTCAAGAAACAAGACTGATTTAGTCAAAAGAAGAAATATTTGCTGAGAAATCATTGATAAATACACCTATTTCAGTGAGTTTATGTAGTTAAAAACACAGGACAGTGCCTTTCCCACCACTGGGGCTCTGTGCATGGCAGCTTCCATTCTCACACCTCTTAGTTTTGGGGGTAGGTTAATACTAAAGCTTGAAGTAATGGCTTCTCTTCTAATTATTGTTTATTTCATATGCCTCAAGAGTGAACTTGACACTGCTGTATACTTAGAATATAATAATTAAGAATGTAGATCAAAAACTTGATGTAGAACAAAATGACAAATGAAATAGAATCTAATCATTTCCCTTTTTATTCACCTACATGTCCTCAAGAACTAACTTTTTAAGACACAAAACATTTTCAGTCCCAGGACAACATCCAAGTGTATCAGAGTGGTATGGAAATTTTTTCAAAATCTGTGTCCAAAAATAACTAGACAAGTTATGAAAAGATTCTCAATCATACTCTTTTTTTTAAGAAATAGAAATAAAACCATCAAGGTATGCATTTTTCACCTATTACATTAGCAAATTTAAGGTGTTTGAAAATACTGATGGCTGACAGGTCTGTGGATAGAAGAGTACAGTGGATAAACTGTTGATAGAAGGATAAAATAGAAAAATTCTAAAGAGCAATTTGGCCAAGTATTTATATGCCAAGGTATTTGTGTAAAATTGTTAATTCCAAAAAACCAGAAAACTACCCAAACAGCCATCAATCGAATTAGTTAAATTGTCTCAATCTTGCAATGGAATACTATTCAGGTGCTAATAACACTGAGTTAGGTTTGTATATGTCAGGAGGATCTGAAAAATACATCACGATGCCTCCCAAAACCCAGCAAGATGCAAAACAGCATATGTAATATGATGTGCTTTATTTAAAAAGTTGAATTATTTAGAATACTTTTTTCTTAAAGAAAACTCAAGAAACTGGTTCATAGCAATTCCCTCTGGGGAGAGGAATCAGAAAAAAAGGGCTTTTACTTTCTTCCCCTATTTTTATGTGTGATTTTAATAACCAACGTATATTTTATGGTTTTATTTAGAAAGATGTCAACAAGGTTAATTGGGTTATGATTATGATTCACTTTTTCTTATTTTTACTTTACTGTATTTAGATATTTTAAATATTTGCTATTTAACATTTTCAACAAGTAAAGCCTAAGTTGCTTTTTTAGCTCCATTTCCTCCTACTCCTTTCCCCCTCTCACTCCTTAACTTGCTACTTTCAGAATGGGTCATGTATTTTCATTTCTCTGCACATAATGTTTTTTGCCAGGAACATCTTCCTCTGCCTTTATCAATCTGGTAAACTCCCCTTTCACCTTTTCACACCAATTCAAATACTCTAAGTCAGTTGTGCTCTTTGTATTTTCAGTATTTAACCTAGAGCCTGGAAAATATCACTTGGCATTAATTATTTTTGTAGAATGTTCTAAGTATAATGACACTATTTAGAAATATATTTAATATTAGGAGATAAAGAATGACTTATTTTTTATATGCTTCTATTGGTGAGGTTCAGGATAGTAGTTTGGGATATTATCACAGATTCTGTGATATTCTGAATTTTGAAGACACATAAAGGCAAAAGCATAACTATCCTCATATCCCTATTCATACACCATACAGAGCCATGCAGCTACACATCAAACCCTCATGAGCTCAGTCTCCCTTATGGGAAATATCTCTCCTTGCTTTTAATGGACACTGAATATGCCAGAAAGAACTTAGAATATACATATTTTTTTTAACTGCAGGGGAGAGCATGGCAGAAGAGCTAAGGGAGAAGTAATCAAGTGCACTGCATGAGAAATTTGCATTTTTATCCAGTAGTAGATTGGTTTACTTGCCCTGTTCCCACCAGTCCTGTCCCTTGACAATCACCTTCACACTCAGCTGCACTTCATTGCTTATTTACCATGTTGCGATGATGTTTACTTCCTAAGTTTATTTGATATTGGTCATTTGAAAAAATTATCATTTAAATTGGTTCCTGTAACTAATGAGCGTATGTTTCATGTGTGTTTCAGAGGCATGAGCCAGTGGAAGCATCAGTGTGTGAGGACTGTTTTTGTAGGTAGTCATTTTAGCCACTGTACAATGTCTAATTTTAAACTGGGTGCCGAGGGGGAGATCACCTCTGGCATGAGATAATAAATAGAATTTTATGAAAACGACAAGAAAACCACAGCCAGAGCTTAGATAATTATAAACTAACTTAAGAGAAATTTTGAGCGCAAAATGCTTACAATTTGCTTTGGAACATTTTAAATCTATTGATTAAAATAATTACTCCCTTCAGACTTGCTGGAGGGAGATTGCAAGAATGTCAGATTCCTCTCCAAAACCACAGTTTGCTGCAGTGGGTTACATAGAATGAAAGTGTGCAGAATATACTTTCCTGTAATGATACTGTAGAGGGTGATGCTTGGTACTCAAATCAGTCTGATTTGCATACCCTCCTCAACTTTGAGAACATGAAATAGCTCCAATGAAAGCAAAGCAGAAAGAGAAGGGTAATTAGGAATGAGATGTAGGATCTGAAATGAAATTCTGTTGAAACAAGAAAAAAAAAACAACACTGAAGTGAAAATGAGCTACTTATCCTTTCAATGCTCTTCTGTGATGCCCACGCCTATATTTCCCTGGTGAATCACTTTCTCCCTCAGGCTCGGTTCAATGTTTTGGGTACAGCTGACTTGTTCTCTGACCAGAGGTGAGTAGGGAAAAAGGGCCTGGCCAATCAGAACCTTGCATTCTCTTGGACACAATGACTGACCCTGGGATGGGCACGTGACCTGCTCAGAGCCGAGGCAATGTGGGATATTTGGCAGGGTTTGCTGAGAGAAATGCATGATCAGTTTTTCTCTGGCCCTGAACCTAGCATTGTATAGCTCTGACAGCCAACAGAGAGGAGAGTTGAGCCAAGACCAGGAAAAGGATCAGGTCGTTTGGCGTTGTTTGAGACCCTGAGTCAAGCCACAGCTGAAACTTGATCTACCAAAGACTTGCTAATAACATGATCCAATAATTTGCCTTTTTGCCTAGGGATTTAGGTTGGGTTTTCTGCCACTTGCAATGGAAAGAGTTTTGATGTACAATATGATCGTTAGATCATTTCATTTTAAAATGTACATAATTGAAGTTTCATGGTCTTAAAAACATTGAACCAGGCACTTGCTAAGGTTCTTTCCTTCCCTAAAGATAGATGGATGTAGAACTCAATCTTTCTTCCATGTCAATGAACTACAAAGGGAGAGATGAGACGGTGGCTGCAAACAATATACTTGCCATCACCTCTGGTTTCTTATCATCTTTTTCCTCACCTGGTATTTCCATTACCTTTTCATATGTATATTCTAAATGCCCCCTGTACTCTTTTTGCTAGACTGAGTGTGGCAACAGACTCCTTATTTAGCAAGCATGGGTTTAACACTTTTAACAGCCCTTTAAACAAATGAAATGCCTTAGCTTTCTTATTTTATCAGAAAGATCACAAAAATTCAAGTGATATTATGGGCATTTTTTCAGCTCTGTTATTTAGCTATGGATGGTTTTATTTAAATCATTCTTTGACAATATTTATGACTACAAAATAAATATCTGCTTCCTGATGTTATACACTCTCACATTAAGCAGAATGTATACTTAATGGTAGAATGTCATTTTTCATTGTACAATGCAACTTTGCAAACATTTTCTACATTAAAAAACCTCAACCTTCGTAAGTCTTAGCTTGGGAACTGGATTTTCAGAAATCATTTCTGAATGTTGCTCTAGAACAATGGCTGTCCTAAATCTAGAGATTATCTTGCAAAGGAGACATGTACTGAAAGAACAACAGGACCCAAGCTGACAGGACCTGAACTGACAGTTCACCAGAGAAGTTCCGCTTTATTTGAGGGTGAAGCAGACATTTATAGAGAGCTGAGTTCTGGGAGAGGGTGGTTAGTACACGGGGCGGAGGCTGATTGGTTGGAAGGGTGGGTGATGATTTTGATAGGCCATACTTTGGCACCAGCGGGAATGTTAGGACCCGGAAGAGAAGCCGGAAAGGCGCCATGTTTTAGGGAATGTCTCCTTTGGGGTTTTATGGGGCCCTACATTCCTCCCTTTTTCCTCTATTGGGGGGTAAGTCCATCGGGGTCTTCGAGCTACTTCCTGCTGGAGAGGGGCATTGAGGGGGGAGAAACAGGGAGGAGAAGGAAGCCCTTTATTATACCCCAAAGGAGAGTGGTAAATAGGATGATTTCA
>NW_007726604.1:107385-108191 GCF_000696425.1 Galeopterus variegatus
GTCTAGTGGGTGTGAGAGGTTGCGGGAGAGATCATCCAGGCATCTGCAGCTATGGTGGTTAGGAACAAGCGCCATCGGTGACTTTCAGTGCGTCAGGCATTCTGCAGAGGAGTGAGAGGGGTCCTCCGTGGCCAACAGCTGGTAATTTCTTCTTTCTTTTTTTTTTTTTTTTTGTCTTTTTTCGTGTCTGGCAACGGATCGCAACCCTCAGTGTCGCGCCCATACCGGACCGGGACCGGCAACGGGATCGCAACCAACCCTCAGCACTGCGCCCGCACCTCGCTCAGCCAGTGAGTGGGAACCGGTCTGTATGTGAGATCCGAACCCTTGGCGGAAGCGCCACTGTGCTCCCAAGCGGCGCACTGTAGCAGTGCGCCACCAGGCTGGCCCGGTAATTTCTAAGTAAAAGCTGGTTAAAAGGCTTGGAATGCAGGGTAAAAAGAGGCAGGCTATTAAAATAGTAGTTAGAGGTCCTACGACAGGCCATACCCAGGTTAGGAGAGGATTTTGGAGAAAGGAAGAAAAGGGGTTAGAGTTGGACGTGGCCCAGAGGCTAGAGGCCAGATCAGTGAGTTTGATGATGTTAGTTTCAACTAGGCCTGATTCATTGACATAATAACAACATTCCTCTCTGAGGAAGATGCATGTGCCTCCCTTTTCGGCGGTGAGAAGGTCTAGTGCTCTGCGGTTTTGGAGAGTTACCTTAGCGAGGGAGGTAACTTGCTTTTGTAGGGAGGAGAGGGACTCAGCGGTGGAGGTTAAGGCTCCTTCAAGTTTAGTGTTGATGTCTTTAACTGTCTGTATAA
>NW_007726604.1:108875-110377 GCF_000696425.1 Galeopterus variegatus
AGAGGTCCTACGACAGGCCATACCCAGGTTAGGAGAGGATTTTGGAGAAAGGAAGGAAAGGGGTTAGAGTTGGACGTAGCCCAGAGGCTAGAGGCCAGATCAGTGAGTTTGATGATGTTAGTTTCAACTAGGCCTGATTCACTGACATAATAACAACATTCCTCTCTGAGGAAGATGCATGTGCCTCCCTTTTCGGTGGTGAGAAGGTCTAGTGCTCTGTGGTTTTGGAGAGCACTAGACCTTTGTAGGGAGGAGAGGGACTCAGCGGTGGAGGTTAAGGCTCCTTCAAGTTTAGTGTTGATGTCTGTCTGTATAAATTTCTCACACTTTGAATTTCCAAACATAGGAGGGGTTGGGAGTGCCCTTTAGGGGCAATAAGGAAAGTAGGAAGATGCTAAGAAGGGAATTCATTTCCGCGTATGGGTGGGAGGACGGGAGGTCGGGATAGATGGAGTTTGAGGGGCTTGGTAGGATGAGGGGTGCAGGAATAGCTTTCTTGATAGGGCTTGGTCTGGACTTCAGGCCCACTTGTAGGTTCCGTGAGATTCGTCGGCGAGCCTTGAGGACAGGGTTTTAACCTGGAAATGTGGATCCATGGAGTTACTTGGTTGTTTGNCTTGTCCGTCCCTTTCATGTACATAAAGGGAGAAGGGTTTAGTGAGGTCAGGCAGGTGTAGGGCGGGGGCGACGACTAGAGCCTGACGGAGCTTTTGGAATGGCTTATCTGGTGAAGATGACAGGGGTTCATTTTGGTCTTCCTTTGTCAGGTTATACAGTGGACGAGCCAGCAGAGAGTAATTTGGGATACACACTCTAAAGTATCCCGCTAAGCCCAAAAAGGATAAAATTTCTGCTTTTGTTTTTGGATTGGGCAGAGACTCTAAAAGCTGTACCCTGTTAAGGGTGATGGCCTTTCAAGAAGGAGATAATGCAAATCCCAGAGAAGTAACTTCAGTGAGGGATATTTGAGCTTTAGAAGGCGAGATGCGATATCCTTTTTCTGCCAGGAAATTAAGAAGGGATGCAGTGTCGGCCTGTGATTGTGCCCAAGAGGGACTACAGAGCAAAAGGTCATCTACGTATTGTAGGAGAGTCAACTGTGGATGGGAGGAGTGAAAATGTTTGAGGTCTTGGGCTAGCACTTGGCCGAAGAGGTGGGGGCTGTCCCGGAATCCCTGGGGTAAAACAGTCCAAGTAAGCTGCTCTGAATGGCGAGTGTTGGGGTCAGTCCATGTGAAAGCAAACAGATCCTGTGAGGAAGGGTCTAAGGGGATGGAGAAGAAGGCATCTTTTAAGTCTAAAACAGAAGTAGGCAGTAGAGGCTGGAACCCGGGACAAGAGGGTGTAGGGACTAGGGATGAGGGAATGGATAGGAATGACGGTGGAGTTGATTAAATGGAGGTCTTGGACCAAGCGATAGGAGCCATTTGGTTTTTTTAAATCCAGTATGGGAGTATTGAAAGGCGATTGAGTGTGGCGGAGGTATCCCTTCCTGAGAAGGT
>NW_007726604.1:111197-112437 GCF_000696425.1 Galeopterus variegatus
CCGAAAATGTGGCCCCTGTGTCTAAGAGGAAGGAAATAGGATGACCATCTACAATAATAGTTACCCTGGGTTCACTTTTTGTGATGGTAGTGGTCGGGAAGGACCCAGGGCCCCTTCAATCTTCCTCGGCCAGTCCCACTAAAGGTGCCTGAGATGCCGGGGATGGCTGGGGTTTGGTTGGCCAATCTCCCCTTCGGGTGAATGGGCAATTGGAGCCCCAATGATCCCTTCTTTGACACTTGGGGCATGGAGTGGTGGGTGGTCTGGGCGAGGGGCAGGATCGCGACCAGTGACCTTCCTTTCTGCATTTGAAGCATGCCCCAGGGGGAGTTTTGGAGGCAGAGGGCCCCAAAAGGCATCCAGGAGATGGTTTTATTATTTGTGCCAACATTTGAAAATTGGCCAGGTCAACCTTTTGTTTTCGTCGTTCTTTTTCCTCCTCTCTATTATGGAAGACTTTAAAGGCCACTGATAAAATCTCGGTCTGTGCAGTAGCAGGACCCTGTTCTAGTTTTTTTTAACTTAGCCCTAATGCCGGGGTAGGATTGGGCCAAAAAATATGTTATGAGGACATGGCGTCCGTCCTCTGAGGTGGAATCTAGGTTGGTGTATTGTTGGAGAGCCTGAGTTAGTTGATTGAGGAACTCAGAGGGAGCTTCTTCCTTTTTTGGAGGATTTCTTGGACCTTTTGGAAATTGACAACTTTGCGGGCAGCCCTTTTAAGACCCGCAATTAGGCAGGAGGCAAATTGGTCTCGGGCCTGGATTATAATCCCAATGGGGATCCTGTTCGGGAACTGCGTGTGGGCCTGTTGGGAAGGCAGGGTTAGTGCGATGGGTTTCATCTGCATGAGCTTGGGCTGCATCCCAGACACAGCGGCACTCTTCAGGAAGGAGGGTGTTAGCTAGTAACATGTAAATGTCATGGTGGGTGAGGCTGTAGGCCTGGAGAACCCATTGGAGTTCTTTAATGTAAGTGGTGGGATCGGTGGTAAATGATCCTAATTTTTTCTCTAATTGAGTAAGGTCCACTAGTGAAAAGGGAACATGTACCCTAACAACCACTTCAGCACCAGCTACTTCACGGAGAGGAGCCACAGTGGAGGACAGGGGGTGTCCCCAAGAACGAGTAAGGGGGGGCTAAAAGGGGGAGGAAGAGCGGAAGGGTTAGGTGTGGCGGACGATGGCAGTGGAGCCGGTGAGGCAGAAAATGGTGGGGCAGAAGAAGATGGCAGTGGAGC